>NW_024426663.1:53017564-53154371 GCF_017311325.1 Ursus maritimus | reverse complement strand
GGCTTGGCTATTTTTTTAAAAAAAGAATTTATTTATTTATTTATTTATTTATTTATTTATTTATTTATTTAAGAGAGAAAGGTAGAGCATGAGTGGGGCAAGGGGCAGAGGGAGAGGGAGAAGCAGATTCCTTGCCGAACAGGGAGCCCTATTCAGGGCTTGATCCCAGGACCCTGAGATCATGACCTGAGCTGAAGGCAGGCGCTTAACCAACTGAGGCACCCAGGCATCCCAACAAGGTGGCTTTGATCACATGCAAAACTCTACTTTTAACTCCTCGCCATTTTATGTTTCTGTTGTCACAGTTTATGTCTTTTTATGGGGTGTATCCATTAACAAATTATAACTATTACTATTTTTAATATTTCTGTTCTTTTAACCTTAGGGTGAAGTGGTTATCACACCACCATATTACAATACTGGGTGTTGTTAATCTGACTCTATACTTACTTTTACCAGCATATGGTATGTTTTCATATGTTTTTATATTACTAGTTAACATCCTTTCATTTCAGCTTGAAGAACTCCTTTCAACATTTTTTGTAAGGCAGGTCTAATGGTGATGAACTCCCCAAGCTTTTGTTTATTTGGGAAAGTCTTAATCTCGCCTTCATTTCTGAAGGATAACTTTACTGCATATTCTTGGTTGGTGGTTTATTTTTTATTTCAGTACCTTGAATTATATCACCCCATTCTTTCCTGGCCTGCAATGTTTCTGGTGATGATAGCCTAATGGGGGTTTGCTTATAAGAGAGATATTTTTCTCTCTTGTTGCTCTTAAAATTTTCTCTTTGTCTTTGATTTTATACAGTTTTACTATAATTCATCCTAGAGAAGATTGTTTTTTATTGACATTTGGGGTGAACTATTAGCTTATGAACTTGGATGTCCACATCTTTCCCCCATGTCTGAGAAGTTCTCTCTCATTATTTCTTTAAATAAGCTTCCTATCCCTTTCTCTTTTCTTCTGAGATTCCAGGAATAGTTTCTTTTAAAGGTGTCCCATAAGTCCCATACATCCCATAGGCTTTTTCATTCCTTCTCACTATTTTTTTCTTTTTGCTCTTTTAAATTTTTTTAAAATTTAAATTCAGTTTAGTTAATGTATAGTGCAGTATTAGTTACAGGAGTAGAATTCTTTAAAGATTTTATTTATTTATTTGTCAGAGAGAGAGAGAGTGTGTGAGCACGAGTTGGGGGAGGGGCAGAGGGAGAAGCAGGCTCCGCACTGAGCAAAGAGCCCCATATGGAGCTTGATTCCAGGAGTCTGGGATCATGACCTGAGCCAAAGGCAGATGCTTAACCGGCTGAGCCACCCAGGCATCCCAGGAGTAAAATTTAGTGATTCGTCAGTTGCATATAACACCCAGTGCTCATTATATTGTGTGTCCTCCCTAATGCCCATCATCCAGTTACCCTATCCGCCCATCTCCCTCCCCTCCAGCAACCCCCAGTTTGTTTCCTATAACGCTTCTTTTGACTGGATAATTTAAAATGATCTTTGTTGCTCCCTCTGGTGTCTATCTGCAGCATTTCAGTTTTCTGATTCTACAGCAATAAGCTGTTCTCCCTCGTTCTCAGTGGTTACTAGGCACCCAGAGTATGCTGGTTTCCTGTCACTCCAAGTCAGGTAAAACAGATACCAGTTTCTTAGGCAGCTTTCCAAAAATCCAAAATTCTGAACACACCCTCAGTTTTCTCCCTCCTTCCCGAAGGAGCAAGCTGTCCCCTTGGTATTTGTTGTTGTTGTTGTTGTTGTTGTTGTTGTTGTTGTTTTCCATAGCCCCCAGGCATCCAAACTATGCCAGTTTGATAGTTCTCTGGTTGAGGCAATACAGAAACTAGTCCTTTAGTCAGTCTTCTGAGAAGCTGACACATTGGACACATGCTATGCTCTCTTCTTTCCCCTTGAAGGTGAAGTAGCAAGCCAGGGTGTTCTTTCTTGGTGTTGATGTGTGCCAGCGTGGGTGAGGGGCTGATGTGAGCAAAGTAAAATTATTTTTTGTACTTGTTTCAGTGTAGCTGATTCAGACTTGTGTTTACCTGGGGTATTCCAGCTCGTAACTGGATTCTGGAATCCTCATAAAGGATTTTTGGTCCGTATATTGTTGTTAATGGTATTTTTGTGGGGGAGTAAGGGCTGGGAACTCCTGTTCTGTTATTTTGCTGGCATCATTTTGATACATTGTGAGTTAATTTTTGTAGATGGTGTGAGGAAGTGGTCCAACTTCATACTTTTGCAAGTGGATATCCAGTTATCCTGGCATCATGTATTGAAAAGAACTATTCTTTCCCTGTTGAAATGTTGGGGAACCATTGTTGAAAATCAATTAATCAGGGAACGCCTGCCTGCCTCAGTCAGTGGAGCGTGAGACTCTTGATGTCCAGGTTGTGAGTTCCAGCCCTACGTTAGGTGCAGAAATTACTGAAAAATGAAATCTTTAAAAAGAAAAAAGAAAATAAAATTAGTTGATCAATGAATATGGGAATTCATTTCTGGATTCCTGTTTCTATTCCATTGATTTATCTGTCTGTCCTTATCCCAGTACCACAATCTCTTCATTATTACAGTTTTGTGGCAAGTTTTAGAAACTGTTAGTTCTCCAACGCTTGATCAACTGAGCCCCCCAGGTGCCCCTTGCTCCAAGATTCTTTGGAAGAATTTGTAAAGAACTTTTGATTAATGAATATTAATATGTTTGGTAGAATTCATTCATGATGGCTTTTGGTTCTTTTTTTTTCCGTGAAGATGTAATGTTACTAATTCAATCTTTTTACTTTTCATATGTCCACTCAAGATTTTCTACCCTCCCCCCAATCTTGGTATTTGTGTATTCTAGGAATTTATTTCATCTAAACTACTCATTTATTGGCACACAGTTGTTCATAGTATTCTCTTATCTTTTTTATTTAAGGTTTGTAGTAATGTCACCTTTCATTTCTGGTTTTAGTAATTTTCATTTTCTTGCTTTTTCTCTTGCTCCGTCTAGGTAAAGGTTTGTCAATTATGTTGAGCTTTTCAAAGAACCAACTTGTAGCTTTGTCATCCTTCTCTACTGTTTTTCCTTTCTTTATTTCATTTATTTCTGCTTTAATCCTAATTATTTCCCTCCTTCTGTTTGCTTTAGATTTGGTTTGCTTTTATTTTTCTGGCATCTTAAAGTAGGAGGTTAGGTTATTGATTCGAGGTATTTCTCACTTGTCAGTGTCAACATTACAGCTATGTATTTTCCTCTGAGCACTGTTTTAGCTGCATTCCATAAGTTTTCATATATTGTATCTTCATTTTCATTTATCTCAGAGTGTTTCCTTATTTTCTTGTTCTTCTTTGACCCATTGATTATCTTAGCATATGTGATTTAATTTCCACATATTTGTAAATTCCCCAAATTTCATTTTGTTATTGATTTCTAATTTCATTCCATTATGGTCAGAGAACACATTTTGTATGGTATCAGTCCTTTTAAACTTATTGAAGCTTATTTTATGGCAAAGTGTTGGGAAGAGCACTCTCATGTGTAATCTTTCAAATTTCACCCAGTCATATAAAAATGGGTTTTGGGCTTGGAACACTTCCTTACCAAGAAATGGAGTCTACACAGCCTGTGCTAGTCTTATCATCTTTTTTTTTTTAAGATTTTATTTATCTATTTGACGGAGAGACACCCAGCGAGAGAGGGAACACAAGCAGGGGGAGTGGGAGAGGAAGAAGCAGGCTCCCAGCGGAGGAGCCTGATGTGGGGCTCGATCCCACAACGCCGGGATCATGCCCTGAGTCGAAGGCAGACGCTTAACAACTGAGCCACCCAGGCGCCCCTAGTCTTTTCATCTTGTGTGGGCATATCTTTCCCTGTTTCAGGCTCGCTGAAGCTCTTTTGTCCCTGCTTGGAGCATGTGAATCATGTGGCACCTGGCCAGCCCCACTGTTATGTCTATCCTTTTTGAAGAAGGGAAAAGGTCTTTCTACTGTGGTACAAGAGGGGTGCTCATAGGCATATTGCCCTGCAACAGCCTCTAGTAGAAACCCACTGGCCATGGGGTACTGATGCCCAACACTGAAGTTGATCTTGCTCTGTCTTTTCTCTACGTAAGTACAATGTTGTTCCAGCCTGCTTGCCTGCGTTGTGTTCTTGGCAACTCTGATGCCAAGATGCAATGGGCAGAAGTGTTTAGAGTCCTCCCTTGGGGCTGATAATTGGTGCACAGTAATCTGCTTGACACTTAGCATGTGGTCTGTTATGGAGAATATTCTGTGTGCCGTTGAGAAGAATATATATTGTGCTGTCAGTTGGTGAGTATTCTGTAGAAGTCTTTTAGGTCTAGTTGATTTACAGTGTTTTTAAAACCTTCCATTTCCTTACCGATCACCTGCCTAGTTGTTATCCATTGCCGGAAGTAAGGTAGTAAAATCTCCAGCTTTTAGTATTGAATTGTCTATTCTTTCATTTCGGTTAGCTTTTGCTTTATGTATTTGGGGACTTTGTTGTTAACTGTCTGTGTCCTTATAATTGTTATCTTTCCTAATCAACTCTTTTGTCATTATAAAATGTCCCTTTATTTCCAGTAATATTTTGGTCTGATATTAGTATCACCACTGCCACTTTCTTGTGGTTGCTATTTTCATAATATGTATTTTTCCATCCTTTACTTTCAACTTATTTGTATCTTTGAGTCTAAACGTGCCTTTTGTAGATGACATATAGTTGGGCCTTGTTATTTTAATATCTTGTCCCATAATTCTGCCCAAGAGTGATCCTAGGGATGTAGTAAGGAATCCCACTTGCATTGAACATCCAAGAAAGATCCCCTTGTGACCCTGGCAGTGAGACCGATGTACATGTTTATTTTCTAATCTTTCTTGTAGTATTTATGGAGATCCCATTTTGGCTTATTTTTTATTACTACTCATTTTCTAAAGGAGTTCCTTCAAGACTAGCTATCTGCGGGTGAAAAATGTCAGTGGATGGGGCCGCAGTGCTCTGGACTAACATGAAGGTATCCTTACTACTCTTTGGTAGAGTGGTTTGTGTGTACCTTAGCTTTTATATATCTCCAGCTGATGAGAATTGGCAGCTGCAGAGAAATTTGTTATCCAGGATTTTCTCTTCACCTTACTACATACATCCTTAGGTTCACTCTTGAAATAATAGTGCTTCTGCTCTCTGTCACATTAGTCCTTCTTTCTTTTATATTTTTTGCTGACAAATAGGATTATAGGGGAATCCTGTCTGGTTCAGCCTAGGTACCTAGATCTCTTTGTTTTGGTCTGGGGAGGAAAAATATTCCTCTACCTTTCAAGATTCTTATGGCTGGTCTAAGAATTAAATTAATATGAGAGAGATTAACAGGAGAAAATAAAAGTTAATTACATACATACAGGGAATCCACATAAACATTAGAGATTCCAAAGACAGTCAGACAAAATGAAGTCACATATGACTTTCTGAACTAAAGAGAAAGGGGTAGGGTCTAAGGCTTCAAAGGGGAAGAAGGCAATTCATAGGAAGAATGGAAAGAGTGAATGTTTGGTGAACAAATGTGTTCTGGGCCATCCAAAAAAAAAAAAAAGTGACATCGGGAGGACTTTGACCAAACAGGCCTTGCTAGCTTCTTCCCTGTCTACCATATCTAGTTCATATTATGCTGCAGTTATCTCTGATGATAGCTCCCTTTCTGGAACAGGTCCTGTAAGTTCTCTTAGGCAGTTAGAGGGGAGACAAAAGAAAAAACCTTCTTGAGTCTTCTGTTTCTTAAAAATAACCAGCCTATGATGAGCACCGGTTGTCATATGTAACTTTGAAGCATTGAATTCTACACCTGAAAGTACTATTGCACAGTATGTTAACTAACTGAAATTTAAATGGAAACTTGGGAAAAAATAACTAACCTAAAATAATACACCAGCCAAAGAGACACATTTTGGGGTGGCAAATTTTGCATCCCTGTAGTTCCAAACAAGGAATCATTTGTTTTGCATTTCAGTGTGAACCACTACTCTGGAAAACTCCGGTCTACCAGCTCTTCCCAAGTCTCCAGTGGCAAGAATTCACTCTTAGCATTTTCTCTCATCTTGGTCCAATTTTCATGGCACTTGGTAACTTCTCTTCATATATGTTATGGTTGAAGTTCAAGTGTTTTATAGAGTTTCATCAAAGATGAAAGCTAATCATGTCACTGAACTCTTTTTTAAAAAATTTTTATTATGTTATGTTAGTCACCATACAGTAAGTACATCACTAGTTTTTGATTCAATGTTCCATGATTCATTATTTGTGTATAACACCCAGTGCCCCATGCAGTATGTGCCCTCCTTAATACCCATCACCGGCCTATCCCAATCCCCCACCCCCCCTCCCCTCTGAAACCCCCAGTTTGTTTCCCAGAGTCCGTAGTCTCTCATAGTTCATTCCCCCTTCAGTTTACCCCCCATCATTCTTCCCTTCCTTCTCCTACTGATCTCCCTGCTATTCCTTGTGTTCCATAAGTGAGAGAAACCATATGATAATTGTCTTTCTCTGCTTAACTTATTTCACTTAGCATTATCTCCCCCAGTCCCGTCCATGTTGCTGCAAATGTTGGGTAATCATTCTTTCTGATGGCTGAGTAACATTCCATTGTATATATGGCCCACATCTTCTTTATCCATTCGTCTGTTGAAGGGCATCTCGGCTCCTTCCACAATTTAGCTTTTGTGGACAATGCTGCTATGAACAGTGGGGTCCATATGGCCCTTCTCTTCACTATGTCTGTATCTTTGGGGTAAATACGCAGTAGTGCAATTGCTGGATCATAGGGTAGCTCTATTTTTAAATTTTTGAGGGACCTCCACACTGTTTTCCAAAGTGGCTGAACTCTTTTTAGTTCTAATTATTTTTTCTTTAATTTTCTGGGATTTTATGAGTAAAAACTTATATTACCTATAAATTTATCATCTAAGAATATATGTTATCCTCCTTTCTAACACTCACACTCACACACACACACCTTTATCTTGTGTTGACTAGAATATCCAAGTCAGTATTGAATAATAACTATGACATGAAGTGTCTTGTGATGCTCATGATTTTTCTTGGAAATAATTCTGGTGTTTTATTGTTTAAAATGCCACCTGGGTGGCTCAGTGAGTTAAATGTCTGCCTTTGGCTCAGGTCGTGATTCCAGGGTCTTGGGATCGAGTCCCACATTGGGCTCTTTGCTCAGTGGGGAGCCTGCTTCTCCCTCTGTCTTGTGCTCTTGTGCTCTCTCTCTCTCTCTGACAAATAAATAAATAAAATCTTTTAAAAAATAAATAAGATGAAGATGGGCATTGTTTTGTGACAGCTGTCACATTTTTATCAAATTTCTTTTAAGCATCTATCATAATGATGATCTAGTAATATTTTGTTTAGCATGTTTTGAAACTATAATGTGAGATTTGTGTGGAGTCTTTTTTAGAGAACGTTGATAGTGTCTTTGTCAGATTTTTTTTTAATAATGATTTTTTATTATGTTAGTCACCATTTGTCAGATATTTACTTCAGGTTAAGCACTGTCTAATAAACTGATGTCAGGTGGGTTGGTTGGAGATGGTTGGAGGCCTTCCTTTTCAGCTACACTTGATAAAGGTTTTCATCTGTTGCTCAGAGGAAGATCTAGTGTGACTGCTTACCAAATATGTAGCAATACAAAACTTGAATTAAGTGAAATATATTATGTGATTGAACTAGGTAGGTTAGCTTTTAACCCAATGATATTCAGCAAATTGGAGTAAAAAGAAAAAGTACAGAAGTCTAGGACTTCTTGATCTGTGGCTTAAGAGCATCTAGAAAAAATAGGTGTGAATTTTAGTTTTCAATCCATCATGAAAATATGTGATGTGCGTTTTAAAGAGCTAGATGCAACTTTAGACTCTATTCCTTGATTTGAAATATTCAGAATGAAAGTGAAGCAGGCTGGCCGGGTCCAAGGATGCAGAGGGGATCCCACAGGACCAGCCAAGAGGGTCCTTGGCTTCATGCAGGATGGAAATCAAATGTGAGCCCAGAGGAAGTGAGAGGAGAGTTTATTGAAGACACGTGGAGAGAGCAGATACAGAGTCTGGGAGACTCAGAAAGGAAAGGAGAGAGAGTCTCATCTTTGCTTGACATCTGGGGTTTGGATTAAAGACAGTGGTCTGGTGTATGTGTCCCCTCAGACATTCAGGAATTGGTCAAAACAAGGATGAGTTCTTAGACATCCTCCATAAGTCACTGAGGCTCTGGAGTCAGTGGTCTTGGAAAACATTCCTGACGACCTTGCTTGGTTACTCCTTAGATGTTACCTGTTGTGCTGGAAGACTCTGAAGAAATCATTAACTCCTTGACTGTTACAAGGAGGACATACATTAAGGCATGTATAAGAATAGAACTAGACAGGGAAACTGAAGGGACCACGTGAAAAAACTGCTTTTTTGTTCCTTTTCCTTCTTCTATTTTTGCTAGGACCTATACCCCCACCTTACACATGCCTTAATGAATGTTCTCCTTATAAAGGAAAAAAGATCTCTTATAAAGGAGAAAAAGATCTCCTCTTTTTGCATCAGATGTGACCAACCTGGAGTATGATTTTAAGTTCTGACTTTAAGTATGACTTTAAGTTCTGGGCTACCCTTTGAAGATGAAATAGAACAAGATTTTTAGAAAAAGGTAATTTTTGGAAAATTGGTACATAATTGTAAAAAGTAGTGAGTAAACACAATATAGAGTCAGAGTGAAGATTCACAAAGAAAGGTTCAAGATACTTTATATGGTATTATTTCATGGAGAAAAACTAGTTCCTTGGGATTAGAAATTTGAGAAAGAAATTCTGTAGTAATGTGTTATTGGTAAAGGATGCAAGTAAAAAAAATTGATATAGGATGTTGTATATTGAGAGTGCTTTAGACACTTAATTTGTGTCCCCTGAGCTTAGCTAGATACTTAAACAAAATTTGAGTGATATAGAGCTCTACCCCAAGAACTCCTACTCTGTTAGACTTGATTTGGGGAAAAAAAAGATTTGATTTCGACACTTCATCAACCTTTACAGGACGAAAATTTGCTTAATGTGATGCTGATATCTTGTCTTTAAATTTAGTTTAAGTACATAATATATTCCCAAGGAATAATCTTTTTTTTAAAGATTTTATTTATTTATTTGACACAGAGAGAGACAGCCAGCGAGAGAGGGAACACAAGTGGAGGGGGGAGAGGAAGAAGCAGGCCCCCAGTGGAGCATGGAGCCTGATGGGATCACGCCCTGAGGCAAAGGCAGACGCTTAATGACTGAGCCACCCAGGCGCCCCCGCCAAGGAAAAATCTTAAGCACTAAGAAAATCTCATTTAGGGACACCTGGGTGGCTTAGTTGGTTAAGTGTCTGCCTTTGGCTCAGGTTATGATCCTGGGGTCCTGGGATCGAGTACCCCATTGGGCTCCTTGTTCACCAAGGAGCCTGCTTCTCCCTCTGCCTGCCTCTCCCCCTGCTTGTGCGTGCTCTCCCTCTCTCTCTCTGATAGATAGATAGATAGATAGATAGATAGATAGATAGATAGATAAATAGAGTCTTAATTTTAAGTGCAATATCATTTTGTTGTGGGTTATCAGCACAATGGCCAAGAAATTCTTGAGATATGGTATGGTGCAACTTAGTAATTTGTTTAAGTGGCATGAGACAGGACCCATGGGCAGAAAGAAGCTGCACTTTTTGCTGTATAAAGCTGGTAGATATATGCTTGGTGCTCAAGGGGGAGGAGACATACAGGGAGTATTAGATCGTAAATGTTTCTTTGAATTTTGGCTTATAAAACTCTCTTGCAAGATTTCTCTGGTGCTTATCATTCAGCTCAATATTAACTATCAGTGAGATATACAAGTAGTCATGAGACCTTTTAAGGATGTCCTTGATCCTTATTAAAACTATGCAGTCTAGTGGTCAGCCTTCCCCGCTAAATGAACATTTTTCTGCTTCTATCCCTGGTCATTTTTGTGGTAAGTGTCAGATTTACTATTTTCTCATTTGGCTGCAAGATCTCTAATAGGAGCTTATGCATTAAGGCTAGATAGCTTCTGAATTTGTAATTTAAGGTCAAGTTTGGTTGGGAGAGCTTTATAATAATAAGCCTTGGCAATAGAACCCAAGCAGAAATCAAGACTGTTTTTGTATTGAGTCCACTTAAAGTTGTACTTGTACCTAATTAAAGCTTGAAAATGCCTGAATTCAGGGAAACTATGGAAAATGGCATAAAGTGGCAAAATGAAATATTAGGTTCTGCTAAAAGGAAGTTTTATTGATTTATGATTTAATGTTCACCTAGTTATCTTATACAAAAGGAATAACCCTTAAGACTTCCTCATCTTTGGAATATCTAAATATCCCAAATATCTCCTAAATGTTGCTTTCCCACAATCCCAGTTATGCCTACAGATAGGGAGGCAGATGGCAGGACAAATCCCCCTAGGTGAGTTCTATTCACTTATTCTTGACAGAAATTAAATCCTTTGAAAATAATCATCAGTGGCAGTGTTGACAGAGAAATGGGAAAGGTGGGGAAGTCAGAAGTCTGAGAGGTGTGTGAAGGGGGAAGAGTTTTTGTCAAGGTTTTCCATGTTAATTCTCAGTATGAGTTTTTCCTTTTCCCCACTTACCAATCCGCACCCACACAGACTGTCCCCCTAGACAGAGCTCAGAAATCCTAAACCCAGTAAAACTGGAAACTTGATTGCAGGTCTTAAAATCAGAGGCCTTCCAAAAGTTGAGGGCATCTCTCCAGATACATTTCATCTGCTGTTAATGGAAAAGTGACAAGTACAACCTTGCACCCCAAAGCTGTTAGCTTAGCTGGCAGCATTAAATGAAAATGAGGAAACGTAAATCCTAATCTCTGGCACTGAAGTAGATAATTAGTTTTGGTTCTAAAATTTGGTGAATAAACTTAATTTTTATGGGTTATTTCACATCCTAATGAGCATTCCCTGTGATGGCTATACTTATGACTCTACCTAACGCTTCACTGGGCTGACATGTTTTCTGCTTTAATTTTATCCAAGACTTGGTGTCAGTGATTTTCTTGGTTCCTTAATTCAGAAAGACAAATTAGTCGAGAGCATTTTCTACTTAAATAGCCTTATGTTGCTGCTTGTCCTGCTTCCCTGGAAGAGGTAACAGTTTGGGTTTGTATTGTTCCCAGGGAGGTGATTGGTTCTTAGTGGCATAATGAATTTACCAATCCCACTTCCAGTCTTAAAACCAGAATGCTGGAACAGCCTGCCTCCCCACCCCTCATTTTAATCAGTAATTTAAGAAAGTATTTTTTTTAAGATTTTATTTATTTGAGAGAGAGAGAGAGAACACGAGCGGAGGGGAGGGGAGGGGCAGAGGGAGACTCCCTGCTGAGCAGAGAGCCCGATGTGGGGCTCCATCCCAGGACCCTGAGATCATGACCTGAGCTTAACCAACTGAGCCACCCAGGCACCCCTTAAGAAAGTATTATAACAGCATTCAAACATACACTAAAGTTAAGAGAATTGTGTAATTAGCTCCCGTGTATCCATCATTCAGCTTCAATAATTATCAATACTTCTAGGCAGTTTTCTGACCAGAAAATACGTTGCCCTGGCACAGCTGGGTGGCTCAGTCATCTGCCTTTGGCTCAGGTCTTTATATACAGCACCAGGCAATACGTGCCCTCCTTACTACCCATCACCAGCCCCAGGGTCTTAGGATCGAATCTCACGTAGTGCTCCTTGCTCAGCTGGGAGCCTGTTTCTCCCTCTGCCTGCAGCTCCCCCAGCTTGTGTCCTCTCTCTCTCTGACAAATAAATGGGTAAAATCTTAAGAAAGGAAGAAAGGAAGAAAGGAAGGAAGGAAGGAAGAAAGAAAGAAAGAAAGAAAGAAAGAAAGAAAGAAAGAAAGAAAGAAAAGAAAAGAAACAAACATTGCCCGGAAAGCTTCAATTCTTGATCAATATTCAGCTTTTGTCTTTCAAATTTTGGTTCCTCGGGCTTTGGACCCTGCAATTGTATTAAAAGGAGTTAAGAAATTTAGTGTTTAATAGTTATTTGAAGGCAATTTCTTTTTTCAGCTCGCCTCTCCCTCAGGGACATCCCCTGGTTGTAGAGTGCAAGGCGAAATGCGGAAGTATTTCTTGTAGCTTGGAAAGGTTTTTCGTAGAACTGATCGATATCCCAATTCCCTTCAGGAGACCGGCCTAAAAACGAAGTTGGAGAACGTATGGGCAGCTAGTCAGTTCCTGCCCTGCCCCAGTGCTATTTTCTAAGTATTTACAGAGAGTAAATTTACAGAATAGTTTCCAGGTCACGCTCTGGAGAGTATCTCAATTACTTTCTTCCCACCCACTTCGCACGTCCCGGTGGGGATGAGTGTCAGTCTTTCGGAGTTTCAGGCGCTTGTACTGAGTGGCTTCTAACCTCTCCCATCCAGAGCGTCAAGGGCCGCTTGTGAGGCACTCCGCGGTAGGGCCTCCTGGGAAAGAGAAACTGCTGGCCCACAGAAAGCCGAACGAACTGTAAGCCTTGCGCTCGCCCACCTGGGTGCCTCGAAAAGCTGGAGTCCCGGAGAAGTTTGAGGAGGACCCCATTCCCCAGTTTGCCCCTCGCTGGTCCCCTCTATTGAAATCTTGGCTCCTGGTTTAAAAGAAGGTGCAGGAGAGACTTTAACCCGCCGCGGAGAGGCTGGGAAGCCAGCATGCGATGCACCTCAGCCCTTAGTTTGGGGGCTCCTGTTTCCTTAAGCTTCGAAGGCGTGGTCCTTCACGGTCCCGATGCCGCCCCTCGCCGCCTCCGCCCCGCGGGTTCTCTGGGAGTTCCGCTGTCTTCACCGGCACTGTAGGGGTTCTGTGGGTCCGAGCGGCTGTCAGACTGGGGCGAGAGAAGCCCCGCCGAGCTCAGCCCTGGTTACGAGCAGTCTTTAGGCGGCGGCTGTGGAGGTTAAGACGGGGCGGGTCCTAGCGCGTTGTCCTTAGAAACGCCGTTCGAGAGAAGAAGTGTTAGCTTCTCGGAGCGTCTTCCTTGCCCCGCCCGCCGCGGGCCGCTGGCCGCAGGGACTTAGAGATATCCCAGCTCGCGGGGACGGGAGACGGCGCCTCCCTAGCCCGAGCGGTTTCCCGCGTCTCTGCACCCCTAGGCGGCGCTGCGCTCCTCCGCACCCGCCAGCTCCGCTTTCCCAGACGGCTGCCAGACCTCCAGTCCGGCGAGCACAGCTTCCAGCCGGCCAGCCCCAGGCAATCCCAGCATACTCAGGAGGCAGAACGTCGGCGGTCTGTGCACCTCTAGCCGGCTGCGGCGGGCGACCGGCCCTTGCTCATTACCACGGTGCGTGCTCTCCGGGAGTCCGGAGCATGGTCCTGGGTCACTGCTGGTGGAGCGAGGACGCCGAGAGGGAGGATGGTGGGCTGGAGGGTGGTGGTTCTATGTCTGTGGGTCTCCTGCGGCTCTGCCGCCAGACAGCTGGAATACTCAGTGTTGGAGGAGACCGAGCGGGGCGTAGCCGTAGGCAATGTTTCCGCGGACTTGGGGCTGTCAGCGGCCGCTCTGTCCTTGAGGAACTTTCGCTTCCTTTCCAGCCACCGCGATCCCTACTTCGGGGTGGATCTGGCCAGCGGTAGCTTGGTGGTCTTAGAGCCGGCGGACCGCGAACGGCTGTGCGAGACCAAAGCTGTCTGCGTCTTGACCTATGAGCTGGTGCTGGAGGACCCGCTGGAGCTACACACGATGCGAGTTCACGTCGTGGACACCAACGACAACTCGCCTGTCTTCCCTGCCGGCGACGTGCAGCTGCACATCCCCGAATTCCTGATGCCCGGCGCCCGCTTTACTCTCCCTAATGCCCAAGATACTGACGAGGGAAGCAACGGGGTCCTAAGTTACAGTCTGAGCCCCAGCCAGCACTTTCGGCTGATCATGGGATCGCGGGTGGACGGCAGTGAATACCCCGAGTTGGTGTTAGAGAAAGCGCTGGATCGGGAGCAGCGCGCCACCCATCAGCTGGTGCTCACCGCTAGGGACAGCGGGCAGCCTGCGCGCTCCGGAGACGCACAAGTTACCATCACAGTGGTGGACACAAACGACAATGCGCCTGTATTTGAGCGCACAGTGTACCGCGCCAGTGTGCCAGAGACTGCACCCAACGGGACTGTGTTATTACGAGTTCAGGCCTCGGACCCGGATGAAGGCTCCAATGGGGAAATCCGGTACTCCTTAAGCAATGGCACGCGGGCCTCGCTGCGACACCACTTTGACGTGCACCCTAGAAGTGGGGAGGTGCGGGTAGCTGCTTCACTAGGTCCACCTGAAACGTTGTTGGAGGCGTACATTGAGGCGAGGGATGAGGGCACCTTCGGTTTAGCTAGTACTGTCAAACTGCTGGTGGAAGTGACCGATGTGAATGATCACGCCCCGGAGGTGAATTTCCTGACTCTCTCCAGTTCGGTTTCTGAGGACGCTGCCCCCGGCACAGTGATTGCTCTCCTCAGTCTAAGGGATGAGGATCTCGGTCCCAATGGTAAGGTCATCTGTAGCATGTCCAGTGGAGGCCCTTTTAAGCTGAAGGCTTCCTTTGACAACTACTACAGCTTGCTGACTGATGGGCCGCTGGACCGGGAGCAGGTCAGCGAATACCAGGTCCTGATCACTGCCTCAGATGGTGGCTCCCCCCCATTGAGCACCCGCAGGACACTGACAGTGTCTGTTGCTGATGTGAATGACAATTCACCAAGCTTTGCTCAACCGCAACAGGAACTTTTTGTGGCTGAAAACAATGGTCCTGGGGCCTCTCTAGGCCGCGTGTTTGCCCAGGATCCCGACCTGGGGAAGAACGGCCTTGTCTTCTATGAGCTGTTGGATATGATCTCTGAAAGGCAGACAGCCTCTAGCTTCGTGGCAGTAGAATCAGCCAGCGGGGCTATCACTGCCAAAACTTCCTTTGACTTTGAGCGGCTCAGGGGATTTCACTTCCAAGTGGAAGCCCGGGATGGTGGCATTCCTCCCCGAAGTGCAACAGTGACTGTAAACTTGTTTGTGGTAGATAGGAATGACAATGCTCCAGTCATCTTGTTTCCCGTGCCCAGAAATGGCTCTGTTCCAGTGGAAATTGTGCCTCGCTCTGCCAGAAGTGGACACTTGGTCACAAAAGTGGTAGCAGAGGATGCAGACAGTGGCTCTAATGCTTGGCTTTCCTACCGTATTTCTCAGGCTTCGGACTCCAGCCTTTTCAGGATTTCAGCCAGTATGGGAGAGCTCCGAACTGCCCGCTTAATTCTTCCCACGGATGCAGTTAAACAGAGGCTGGTGGTTGTGGTTCAGGACCGTGGAGACCCATCACTCTCCTCTTCCGTCACACTGGGTATATTGCTGAGCAACTCTGCCCCTCAGATCCTTCCAGACTTTGAAGATACCTGGGAAACAGGAGGCCACCTTTCTACCCAGAACCTGTATTTAGTAATTGCTCTGGCTTGTATTTCCTTTTTATTTCTGGGGTGCTTACTTTTCTTTGTGTGTATCAAGGTGAACCAGAGCCCAGTTCGTTGTTCTCAAAGCTGCTGTCGCTCCCCAGAGGAACTGAGGTATGGGAGGAAGATGGCTTCAAATCCTTGTATGACATCAGCCACAATAGATGTCACTACAGTTGAGAGACTTTCTCAGACCTATCACTATCGGGCTTCTCTAGGACTTGGTTCCCATAATAACAGTTTGCTGTTCCGTGGGGAATACAGTGCTGCTGACCTGAGAAATCTGGCTACTGGGGTAGGACTGAATTTGCCAATATCCTGCATTCACATTCGGAATAGGAAAGGGGATCACATAAATGTCAATGCCATGGTAAGCAAATTTTTTGGGATTTGATTCCCTTGGCCAGGAGATGACTGCTAGCTATGTTCTGAAATGCTTCTTAGGTGAGTCTTTGGCAACATGTAATCCATTGAATTGAACACTCCTGCTTAGAGCCTACTGTGCTAAGAATTCTGGGAGTATGTAAGTATTAAAAGACTGTCCTTGACCTCAAGGAGTTTATAGTTTATTTTTGAGAAACAAAGATAAGAAATTCAAACCCATTAAAGAACAATAAAAGTAATATAGTATAAAGGTCTGAAATTAGAAATAAGGTACCAGCTTCTGGTACAGGTAATAAATAACCTGGGAAGTCTTTAATTCCTTTTGGGAATTTGTTTAAGGAATTATTTAAAGCATAAATTCCTTCATTCAAAAGAGTATTTTGAGCAACAGATATGCGTAAGGCATTCTGATACCAAAAGCGGGAATGAAAAATATGCAATACTCTTTGCATAACATAAGCATAATATCATGGAAGATGAGACATTTGCTCAAACCATAGCAATACTCGATTTAATGATGATAACTTAAAAAATGTGAAAGTAAATTGCAATGGCTGTTCAGAGAAGGGAGAGAGAGACTCTGAGAGCACATCTGGGAAAGGAGGAGGGAATCAGAGAAGGCATGGTGGTAGAGATGGCATTTGAATTAAATCTTTTAATTCACCATTTAATAAAATGCAACATATTTTCTAGGTCATACTTTAAATAAATGCCATTTTGGCAAAGTAGTCTTTTTTGATAATGACACTCTAAAACATAGCTAATAGCTCCATAGAGTGTTTCTAAGTGTATGGAAATTATAAGCATGTCTCAGAACACCTGTTTGTATTGATAGAAGATAAAAACCACTGGGTATAGGACTTGACAACCTTTAATTTTGTGTTTTTATTGATATATTTCACAAAGAAAAAAGATGAGTAATTGTTTTTTTTAATTTTAATTCCAGTGTAGTTAACACACAGTGTTATATTCAATTCAGGTGTACAATATAATGATTCAACAATTCCATCTATTACTCAGTGCTTGAAAGAGAATTGTTACATCAGAAACATTGGTATGTTCAAGGTGCATTTGCCATTCAAAGTCCATTCAACTTGGATTTAATTTTCTTATTATTTTAGAGGGCAATATACTTTAAAATAAGTAAATACTTGAGAGTAATGCATCTAGTGAAAGTTAAATTATTCAAATACTTAAATGTATCCGTAGTGGCCCTTTGCATTTCAGAAATTTTTTAAATAGAGTGAGGACGGTCTTTAGCAATTTTACAGTATGACTTTCTGACTTCTCATAGGGATCATGGATACAAGGGAAGGAGGTACGCAGAGATTAGGCAAGGGAATGGAAGATTCCTTGTTTTATTATTCCAGGTAATAGGGGAGAAGTGAGTTATAAGTTATTCTCCTTCAAATAATGATGTTAACGGCAAATAAAATAGATTTACATGCATTATAATTTTGTGTATTTAATATTCTCACATGACATAATAGAATGCAATATATGAGATATGATTAGTAAGTGGTTGCTGAATGAAAGAATAAATACTTTTGCTAGTGTATGAATTGGGTGGTTACATAGAGGGAAGAGTCCAAGATTTAACTCACTTTTCCACTTTACCTGTATATATATTTAACAGTCTAAAGATCACTTTCTTTCTTTTTTTTTTTTAAAGATTTTATTTATTTATTTGACAGAGATAGAGGCAGCCAGCGAGAGAGGGAACACAAGCAGGGGGAGTGGGAGAGGAAGAAGCAGGCCCATAGCAGAGGAGCCTGATGTGGGGCTCGATCCCGGAACGCCGGGATCACGCCCTGAGCCGAAGGCAGACGCTTAACCGTTGTGCCATCCAGGCGCCCCTAAAGATCACTTTCAAATATATTATTTCAGTGGGTATTTTCTTCCTCATGTATAATAGTGAAACAACAAAATAGTGGGATTTTCTGGTCCTAGAGCTAGCTTGAAAAACCTCAGTGCTGTGTATGGGCGCTAAATACGATTGCAGTTCCTACTGATGACTAAGAGATTAGTAGGGATGCACATCTTTGTACCGTGAAAGTCGCAGTGGATGCAAATGAAAATGCAGTTAATTTTAAGGGAGAAAAATTGGTGCACTATAATGTTAATATTTTGGGTATCAAAACACTCAGTGTGTAAACTCTCTTCCTATCAAGAAAATTCATAATTTCTTTCTTTTATTTCATTGCTTTCTATAACAAAGAGATGAGAATACCAGTAATGTCTGAAGTTTGGGAATTGGGTATTGTTTGAAAAACACATTTTGAGTAGACTTGAAAGGAAACGGATCTGGAAATTGGAAAATCATTTAAGAGGAAAAATGTGGGGCACCTCGGTGGCGCAGTCGTTAAGCGTCTGCCTTTGGCTCAGGGCATGATCCCGGCGTTATGGGATCGAGCCCCACATCAGGCTCCTCTGCTGGGAGCCTGCTTCTTCCTCTCCCACTGCCCCTGCTTGTGTTCCCTCTCTCGCTGGCTATCTCTATCTCTATTGAATAAATAAATAAAATCTTAAAAAAAAAATAAAAGGAAAAATGTAGGGGTACCTGGGTTGCTTAGTTGGTTAAGTGACCAACTCTTGAATTCAGCTCAGGTCTTGATCACAGAGTTGTGAGTTCAAGCCCCACCTTGGGCTCCATGCTGGGCATGGAGCCTACTTAAAAAAATAAATAAAAGATAAATATAGCTAATAACAGAGAAAAATACCCCCTGCCACCAATTTTTTTTTAAGATTTTATTTATTTATTTGACAGAGATAGAGACAGCCAGCGAGAGAGGGAACACAAGCAGGGGGAGCGGGAGAGGAAGAAGCAGGCTCCCAGCAGAGGAGCCTGATGTGGGGCTCGATCCCAGAATACCGGGATCACGCCCTGAGCCGAAGGCAGACGCTTAACGCCTGTGCCACCCAGGCGCCCCTAGGTCCTTCTTTTTTTAATTAAGTTAAAAAATTTTAGTTCTAGCATAGTTAGCATACAGTATTATGTTAGTTTCAGGTGTACAGTATAGTGATTCAGGTGTACAATTCCACACATCACCTGGTGCTCATCGGGACAAGTGCGCTCCTTAATCCCCATCACCGATTTCATCCATCCCCCTCACCCACTTCCCCTCGGGTAACCATCAGTGTGTTCTCTATAGTTGAGGGTCTGTATCTTGATTTGTTTCGCTCTCCTCCCCCCCCCCCATTTTCTCCTTTGTTTTGTTTCTTAAATTACACATGTGAGTGAAACCATATGGTATCTGTCTTTCTCTGACTGACTTATTTCACTTAGTATTATACTCTCAATACTAAGTCCTTCTATTAGTTTACAGTGTCTATTAATGTATTTTACAATACTGGTGCACCTGGGGGGCTCAGTAGGTTAAGCGTTTGACTATTGATCTCAGCTCAGGTCTTGATCTCAGGGTTGTGAGTTCAAGCCCAGTGTGGAGCCTACTTAAAAAAACAAGAAGCATATTTTACAATACTCAAATCTATCAGTTTAGGAAATTCAGGAAAGTATATTTATCTGTACTGCTCCTGTTGATAATATTTTACAGATAGAAACAAAATCGATGATGTACTGTGCAACAAGTAGACAACATGTGTCTCATGTTAATTTTTTCTAAGATTTGTGATGGGCAATTTAATTTTGTTTAGATTGGTATCTAAGCTGTTACCTCTGAGATGTAAATTTCTGCTTGCCATTTAAAATTAATTACAAATTTTTAGATAATAAATATATTAATGTGCCAAAAATGCACAACAGCGAACAACTGACTGAATTAAATATTCCACATGAAAATTATAGTTTGGACACATCAATGTTATGTTAGTGCACTGTTCTGGAGTTGAAGCAGTTTGCCCTTTGCCAGGATAGGTAGGGTGGAGAATGTTTCCCCTTTGCAGTGTCATTAGTTAACAGTGGTAGAATGTTTTTGACGTTCTAGGTGTTTTTATATGTTAAAATATATGCCATTAATAGATTTTCCCATAGGTTAACTAGATATTTCCTCGTATCTGTTTTGACTTTGAAACCGATAACTGCACTTTGAAAACCATTAGAGTGCTGTAGTTAAGGAAGCTTGCAGAGCATATGAAATACATTCGGATGAAAAAAAACTATGTAGACAGTACAATAGAATTCATTGTATAATAGAGAAACCTCAAACTAGCAAAAGGGGAGGAAAAAGACCTACTAACTTGAGTAGACAGAAGGAAAAAGCAATGCACAGCAGATGTATGAATGGGAAAATTTCAACAGCATGACTGATAATAAACTGTTGGTGTTTGTTGCCTTCAATATTCACAGTTAGAGGAAAACAATAATATTCCAGAGACTAAATACATTTTGCTGGGTTGGGGTGAGGAGGGATTAAATTGCAAAGAGGCTTTTACATTGGATATAGTGGATATACTCTGAGTATCAGAAGTAATTAACATTTGGAAGAATGTCACATGAATGTGGATCAAAGCCTAGGGTTCTGACTGAAGTATTATGGGAAGTAAGGCGTTTGTTGGGAAAGATTATTCTTAAAAACAAAAACTAAATCATAAAAGTGATTACTCACTTTGTTCGGAATTTTGACAAGATGAGAATGGTTCAGGATATAAATACGTTGCATGTCTCTTTTATACTGCATTTATGAGAAAGAAAAGAATTAGGATAACAATTTCCTCCTCAAGCTAAAAACACAGAAGGTCATTATATATTCATCTGAAACTTGCCTTGGAATCTAGGACTGAATATGCAATCACGTATTCTCTGTCCTGTGCAGAGAAAAAGAAAAAACTTTTCTGTCTCATCCTCAATTCTTGGCTGTTCTAGAACCATCTGGTTGCCATCTACATATATACTGTTTTCGCAGAAGAGCTGTAATGACATACCCTCAACAGTGTTCTCTGAATTCATGCACATTGTGCTTATTCTTTAGAATCGTGAAGCAAAGATTACAGCTGTTTTGTTTAGTCTAAAAATGATGTTCATACAAAATAAAAACAACCAGTTAAGACATCTTCATAGTGGGTTTTTGCCTTTAAACTTAACACTCAAGACAGGCTTGTCATTTTCCTTTCTTATAAGGGTTTGGTGTCAAGGTTATTAAACAAATTCAAAGGGTTTTTTTCTCTCTTTTCTATTCTCTGAACATGTTTATTTAGATTGGTGATATTTCTTTCTTAAATATTGAGCGGAATTCATTAGTGATGTTTTCTGTGCCATAGTTTTCTTTGTGGGGAAGTTTTAAGTCATGAAATTGTATTCTTTATTAGTAATAGAATTATTTATATTTTTATTTTTCTTGTTTTGTAAATTGTCTTTCCCAAAAATATGTTAATTTCATCTAAGCTTTTTTTTTGGTATGAGGTTGTTAATAATGTCCTCTTGTGATCTTTTTTTTTTTTTTTTTTTTTAAAGATTTTATTTATTTATTTGACAGAGATAGAGACAGCCAGCGAGAGAGGGAACACAAGCAGGGGGAGTGGGAGAGGAAGAAGCAGGCTCACAGCAGAGGAGCCTGATGTGGGGCTCGATCCCATAAAGCCGGGATCATGCCCTGAGCCGAAGGCAGACGCTTAACCGCTGTGCCACCCAGGCGCCCCCTCTTGTGATCTTTTTAACATCTGTACGATCTGTAGTGAAGTCCCCTTTTCAACCTGATGCTTGTTATTGTCATGTCTCATTTTTCCTGACTAGACTGGGAAGTAGTTTATTAATTATATTAGCCTTTCCAAAACCTAACTTTTGACTTTTGGGATTCTATTTCTTGTACATTTGCCTTCTGTTTTATTAATGTCTGCTCTTAACTTTATTTCCTTCCTATTTTCTTTGTATTCAATTTTCTATTTGGTTTCGACCTGCTTATTTAGCTTGCCGATTTTCAAGTTTTGTTTCCGTGTATTTTTTCGAAGATTTTATTTATTTATTTATTTATTTATTTATTTATTTATTTATTTATTTGACAGAGAGAGAGAGGGAGAGAGCACAAGCAGGGGGAGCAGCAGGCAGAAGGAGAGGGTAAAGCAGGCTCCCCGCTGAGCAGGGAGCCCGTGGGGCTCAATCCTAGGACCCCAGGATATTGACCTGAGCCTGAGGCAGATGTTTAACTGACTGAGCCACCCAAGTGCCCCTAATATATGGATTTAAGCTATAAATTTCTGGGGCACCTGGCTCAGTCGGTTGAGCGTCTGACTCTTTGTTTCAGTTCAGGTCATAATCTCAGGGTCATGAGATGGAGCCTGGTGTTGGGCCCGAACTCAGCTCATAGAGCCTTTTGGAGATTCTCTCTCCTTCTCCCCCGCCACTCGGCTCCTTTCCTCATGCATTCTCTCTCTCAAAATAAATAAATATTTTTAAAAAAATCTATGAATTTCTGGTGTCTGGGTGGCTCAATTGGTTAAGCGTCTGCTTTCGGCTTGGGTCGTGATCCCAGAGTTCTGGGATCAAACCCCACATCAGGCTCCCTGCTCGGTGGAGAGCCTGCTTCTCCCTCTCCCTCTGCCGCTCCCCCTGCTTGTGCTTTCTTACTCTTTCTCTATAGAATAAATAAATAAATAAAATCTTTTTAAAAAAGTGAATAAAAAGCTATCAGTTTCCACTAAGCGTAGTTGTAGCTGCTTCACACAAATCTTACTTTAAAAATCTTTTAATTGAAGTATAACACACATCAAAGCTCATATAAGTGGACAGCTTCCTGAGTAACCCAAAGCCAACGGAATCATGTAACCACCACAGAGGTAAGGAAGGAGCGAACTACCAGCAGCCCACCCCCACCCTACCCATCTATCCTTACTCTCTTCTGAAATATAACCATTATCATGAGTTCCAACGCCATCAAAATAGAAACATATAGTATGATTATGTTTTTGTGTCTGGTTACTTTCACTCGGTATTGTATATGTCTCCTTTCTCCCACAACAAAAATTCCAGTTTACATTTATACCAACCTCATTACTAATTTGTTACCCCACACTACTCAAACAACAGACTTATTAGAAAGCAAGACCAGCACTACACCAACAATATGATTATAGTATCAGTTTAATATTTTTGTCATGATTTTCGTTTGTAGGGTATATCCCACTAGGACTGTACCAATTATTGTGTTTTAAAGTATCTTGGAAGAGTTCATCTCCGTGTAGTTAAGCTGCCAAGTACATATAGACTTAGGTTCATTTATTTTAAGTTGCTTTCAAATTTAGGCCTGAAACTAATATTATACTGTATGTTAACTAACTGGAAATTAAATATAAACTTAAAAAAATAGGGCTTGCTTTTTAAATTTTAATTTTCTTTTATGGTTATGTAAAATATTACAATGGCTCCAAAATAAATTTATAAAAGAAAGTATATTTTAAAAAGTCTAGTATTTGCTATGCCTGTTCCTCTACTTTAGTCCTTCTTTCCTCTTATAAGTAATCAAATTTTATGGTTTACCCTTTTACTATATATATATATATATATACACACACACACACACATATATGTATATATAAATAAGCAAATATATGTGTGTCTATCTTCTGCTTTTTAGGATAAATTATAACATACAAAACATATTCTCCTCCACTTTGGTTTTTCCCTTAAAAATATAACCCTGTGATCACTCTATAGTAGTGTGTAGAGATACTCTGTGTCTCTTAATGATGTCTTTTGATTAACAGGAACTCCTAATTTTAATAAGATCCAATTTTTGGTATTTTCTTTTTACTTGGTACTCTTTCTATGCTTTTAATGAAATGTAGCCTACTTCAAGGTCATGAAGATGTGCTTCTGTATTCTCTCCTCGAACACTGCTGTCCGGTGGCACTTTCTGTATGTTGGAAATTTTCTATCTCTGCATATATAGGACATATGGCTACTGAGCACTTGAAACGTGGCTGGTGAAACTGTGGGACTGAATTTCTAATGTTACTAAATTTAAGGCAAGCTTACGTTTAGCCGTAGCTGCTTAGTGGTTGCCATAGTTCCAGCAGCTTTCTTGTTTTAACTTGCACGGTAAGAATCTTAATCCATCTGAAATTGTATTTTTGAGTATTGTGTAATGTCAGAGCTGAGATTAATTGTTTCCATGTGTAAATCCAGTTGGATTTTCTGCACATACAGCACCATTTAATAAGAACACCCTTTTCTTGGGGCGCCTGGGTGGCACAGCGGTTGAGCGTCTGCCTTCAGCTCAGGGCGTGATCCCGGCATTCTGGGATCGAGTCCCACATCAGGCTCTTCCGCTATGAGCCTCCTCTCCCACTCCCCCTGCTTGTGTTCCCTCTCTCGCTGGCTGTCTCTATCTCTGTCAAATAAATAAATAAAATCTTTAAAAAAAAAAAAAAAAGAACACCCTTTTCTTACTACTCGGCAGTGCTACCTTTGTCGTAAACCAAGTGACCGTGTATTTGTGCTTATTTCTAGACTCTTATTCTGTTTCCTCGATCTAGTCCTCTGTTCTTGTGCCAATACCATTCTGTATTGATACGTATTGATATACAGTTGTGTAAATTCTCCCCCTTTGTTCTTCTGCATCCAGATTAATTTAGCTCTTTTTTGGCCCTTTGCATTTCTATAGAAATTATAGAATCAGCTTGTCAGTTTCTACCCGAAAAAACTCTGCTCTTATTTTAATTGGTATTACATTGAATCTGCAGAAAATATGAGGCATACTGACATTTTGACAAAATTTTACTTGGATTTTTGTTTCCTGTATAAGAAAATGTGGGATTTATGAACATAATGACAATATATCCATAAGCAGCTGGTCTACTAACATGATATATCTTTCTATTTATTTTACTTGTTTTTCTCTCTCAGTGTTTATGTGTGTTTAATGTGCAGGTGGGGATGTTTTGTATAAGTTCACTAGATATTTGGTATTTTGATGCTATTATAAATGGCATTTATACATTTCATTTTATAATCATTTTTGTTGCGGTTATATAGATATAAAACTATTTTTTGTATTAAGTTTGTATCCAGTGTCCTTGCTAAATTTTGTTTTGAAATCTCACATTTTTATATTATTTTATATTTTCTACACATGCTGTTATGCCATTTCCAATACTCTTAGTTTTATTTATTTATTTTTAACTTTTGAATTATATAGTTTCTGTTTTACGGTTTTGTGGCATTGTTGAATTGAAGTGATGATAGCCTTGTTTTATTTCTGATCTCAGAGTGAAAGTTTTATATATTTAATATGAGATCTATTTTTTTCCCCAGGGGTCCTTTGTCAGGTTAAGGAAGCATCCTTCCTTTCCTAATTTACTAAGAGATCTTTAAAAAATTATGAATGGATATTAAATTTATCATATATTTCTCTGCTTATTGAAGTGATTGTATGATTTTATCCTTTTATTCAAATCATGAATCACATTGGTCACTTTATTAATAATAAACCAATATTGCTTTCTTGGAATAAACCTTGGTTGGCTGTAATGTATTATCCTTCTTTATATGACTGGATTTAGTTTCCCAACATTTCGCTTAGAATTTTAAAAATCTGTGTTAATGATAGAAAATAGCTTGTAATTTTCCATTCTTGTAAGGTTTCTGTAAGGGTTTGATATCAAGGCTATCCTGGCCTCATATAGTAAGTTAAGAAGTTTTACTTCTTTTTCAATTCTTTGGAAAGTTTGTGTAAATCAGTGTTTTCTTCTCCCAGAAATGTATGGGAGAATTCAGAATTAAGCCTTATTGGATTAGAGCTGTTTTCGTGGAAATGTTTTTAATTATAAATTCAATATATGCAATAGGTATAGAGATATATAAATTTTATATTTCTAGTTGTGTCAGTTTGGCAAAATTTTTTTTCAACAAATTTGTGCATTTAATCTAATGTTATAATGTAATATATAGGCTTAAAGTTATTCAGTGTATTTCTCATTATTTTAATGTGGTAGGAACCATAATGATGTTTCTTTTTTTTTTTTCCTTAAGATTTTATTTTTCAGAGAGAGAGAGCACAAGTAGGGGGAGCAAGAGGCAGAGGGAGAAGCAGGCTCCTTGCTGAGCAAGGACCCCGGTTTGGCAGAACTCGATCCCGGCACCCTGGGATCATGACCTAGCCCAAGGCAGATGCTTAATTCAGGCTCCCCAATGGTGTTTCTTTTTATATTCTTCATATTGGTGTTTTTGCTTTCTCTTTTTTAGAATAAGTTATGCCATAGATTTATTGACTTTAATAGTCTTTTTAATGATCCTCTTTTGACAGCCAGAAAATAAAAGACTGTTACCTTTATTTGTTTATTTAGAGAGGGAGAAAGAGAGAGAATGAGCAGGGGCAGAGAGAGAGGGAGAGAGAGAATTTTTTTTTTTAAGATTTATTTATTTTTCAAATGAGAGAGAGAGCATGCGCGTACACGCGCACTCAAGTTGGGGGAGGGGCAGAGGAAGAGAGTATCCCAAGTAGACTCCCCCTTGAGTCAGGGCTCAATCTCACCACCCTAAGATCATGAACCTGAGATGAAATCAAGAGTCAGCTGCTTAATCAACTGCGCCACCCAGATGCCCCAGACCTGTTACCTTTAAATGAGCCATAGCAAGACTGACAACTGAGCTCTCAAGAAAAAGAAAAAAAAAAGCCAGAAAACAATGAAATGACATTTTTAAAGGGCTTAAAGAGGATAACCGTAAGTCTAGAATTTTATGCCCAACAAAAATATCCTTCAAAAAGGAACATAAATAAAAATATTTTCGAATGAACCAAAGCTGAGGAAATTATCCTAAGTAGATCTTCGCTGAGGTAAAGAGTGATTTCTTTAGGTATGTGGAAAGTATTTCCAGACAGAAGAATAAGAAATATAGAAAGGAAGGGTGTAAGGAAGGAAGGAAGGAAGGGAGGAAGGGAAGGAGGGGAGGAGGAGGAACGGAAAGAAAGAAGAGGAGAAGGAACAAAGTGGAGGTAAATAGTCACGGAATTAAACAATAATAATGCATAGCAGGATTTAAAATATAAAAAGAGCTGAAACATATGAGAACAAGTACGTTCTCATATATGGAGAAAGGTAAATAGAATTAATGGATTTAATAGAATTAAAATTTAATACAATTAAAAGATTCTAAGGCCATTGTGTCATCTTGGAAGT
Source organism: Ursus maritimus (assembly GCF_017311325.1). NCBI lineage: Eukaryota > Metazoa > Chordata > Mammalia > Carnivora > Ursidae > Ursus > Ursus maritimus. Next base: position 53,127,456 of record NW_024426663.1, on the reverse strand, counting down.
GGTAAAAATAAAAAATTTATATTAGCCTTTAATAAGTCAAGAATGCATGTTATATCTTCTAGGGTAATCCATTTAAAATATTAAAAGAATATGTGGGACGCCTGGGTGGCTCAGTCAGTTAAGCGTGACTTTGGCTCAGGTCATGATCCCAGGGTCTGGGATGGAGCCCCAAGTTGGGCTCTCTGTTCAGTGGGGAGCCTGCTTCTCCCTCTCCCTCTGACCGTATCCCCTGCTCATGCTTGTGTGTGAGTGCATGCAACGCTCACTCTCTTTCTCTGTCTCTCAAATGAATAAATTAAAAGTATTTTTTTAAAGAGTATGAGACCAGTAAGTTATTAATGGGGAGACAATAGGATAAAAATATAATTAATCTATAAAAAGTCAGGAAAGGGGGAAAGAAATATTAGAACAGATGGGATAAAAAAATTAATAGTAAGATGACGGATTTAAATTGAAGTATATCAGTAGCTACATTAAATGTAAACAAACTAAACATTCCAATCAATAAAAATGGTCAGACTGGTTAGAAATTAAACAACCATATGTCATTTGTTGGAGACATACCTTTATTAAAAGGATAAGGAAAGATTGAAAGTGAAAGGATGGAAAGAGATGGTATCCCGTGAACATTTATCAAGAGGAAAGTGTATACAGTATTTGCTATGTAAATATCACTTACGGTACATCTCAAGGCAAGAAACTTAATAGTTATAAATAGGGATATTACGTAATGATAAGAGGATCAGGAAGATAAAATAATTGTAAATTGCATCCTACACATTTGAATAATAATTATTATGTTATCTTGCTTTAGAACACGTGAGCACCTTTAGTGTTTACAAGGGAAAAGTGCTGGGTTGTCCTCCTAGAATTCCTTTTGTATTTTACAAGTCTGTTGAAGCTGTGTAGTGATCTTTGCCTATTTCCTCATAGTTGTGAAATGAGACATTAGAACTGTCTCTATTGCTTTTAATCATCTATTCCATTGTATAGTTCCTGTCACTCCAGAAACATCTGTTCATGCTCTCAGCTTCTAATATTGGCTTATTCTTTCTGTTGATGATTGTGATTAAGAATATTGTCTTAACTTCTCGGCTGGATCTGCTTCTGTAATTGTGGTAGGTCTGAGACGTAATTCTCTTTGGTTCCTATTTCTAGCCATAGTTGGGACTATTTTGGAAAATATTAAAAATAGTCCATCAGGTCCAATAATTAATTGCAAGTTGCCAGCTGAGCCCGATTGTCTCCAGTCCCCAACTCGGAACCTAGAAATAACATAGACAGGGAGGAAGTTAATAACAGACCTGTTTTTCATTCCTGCTCTTTTGATTTGGAAAATGTCATGTAATAGAAAAAAATTTTACCTTTGGCTTCTTCTCTTAAAAAGAAGGACATATTCTACATCTCATCAGAGCTTTTAAAAGATACCTTCCTAAGGTCAACGACAGCCTGAGCAAGACAGTTAATTATTAAGGTGTTTATGATGAAATCCACTCCCAAGCATCTGTTCTCTACCACCAAAGATTGAAGTATTGGGAAGCTTATAGCCATGCTGTCTGCATTCTGGTGTGTTGTGAATCACAGCTGGTGACCTCTGATGCCTCCCAAATTTATTCAACTAAAAATCAAATAGGTCTAGTTATAGTGATGCTCTTTTTAGCTCTGTGGAGAGCAAAGGACCTTTTAATTTTGGAAGCATAAGCGTTGTCCTTTGCTTCTTATATAGTGTGCTGCATAACCTATGACCCTTGGGCTCACACATAGTTTGTTCTTACTGATTTTTACCACCAAACAAGATTTACTGTCTGTGTGGAAAGTGAGGAGTTGAAAGTAGTTCATGTTCATATTTATAGTTATGATATTCTGTACTCAACCTATTTAAATGAGCAGAGGGATAAATTGTGAAAATTTAATCTGTAGTTTAGCCATATTTCAGCTGCCATCTGCCTCATTCCCTTTTGCCTCTCCTCTGAAGTACACTGTCCATTTTCTATAAATCATTTATAAATTAATATTTTCTCTGTTGTTCTCATGAAATGTTCTACTGAAGGTTGTGCCCTAGAGTGGTTTGACTGAGTTTACGTTGAGCTGTTTTCTCTTTCTCATCTATACAATGGCTGAACAGTCTCCTATCCAAAAGCTTACTTGGGGGCTTTTAGAAATCCAGGAACAGGAGAAACTTTAATCAATTTTTGTGTTTTTGAAGATTTTATTTTCTGCTTAGAACATCAGTAGAGTTTGTTTTACATCAAAAATAATATAAAAATATTGCACAGAAACTGTAAATCCCCAGAATCCCCCAAGGTATTAAGTAATCTACATTTAGATACACAACTCGATGCAGTTAGAGAAATGGAGTTATTTCCTTTTTTTCCCGTTGTCTTTAAAGATTGCCATCAAGTACCCCAAGGTAATTTGGTCAGGATAAAAAACAAAAGGCAGTATCCACAACTGGTTTAAGAACCTCAAATGTTTATAGTGACATTCATAATGTATCTGGCTTTATTTTTATCAACTTTCACAGATTGCATCCATTTAAAGTGTATGACTCCGTGAGTTTTGATGATTGTATACAGTCTTGAAATTATCATGAAGATACAGAATATTTCCATCGGCCTCAGAAGTTTCCTTTTGTGCCTTTGCATTCATTCCCCTCCCTTGTCCCAGGCCCCGGAGAACAACTGACCCGCTTTCTCTCACTGTTAGATTAATTGCATTTTCTAGAATAATATATAAATGGAATTGTTCAATGTAGACTTTCTGTGTCTGCCTTTGTTTACTCAGCCTAATGATTTTGAAATTGATTCATGTTGTATATATGCAGTAGTAGTTCATTCCTTTCCATTGTTGAGTGGTGTTTCCATTGTACAGATGTATCACATTTTTATTATCCACTTACCTGTTGATGGATCTTTGAGCTGTTTCCAATTTTTGGCTACTGTGAATAAGATTTCTGTGCACATCTGTGTGCAAATCCTTGTATGAATATATGTTGTTTCCCTTTTATTTCTCTACTACCTGTGAGTACACTGATTGGGTTCTGTAGTGGTTTCATGTTTTAAGAAACTGACAAATTATTTCTCAAAGTATTTGCACCATTGGGGCACGTGGGGCGTCAGTCAGTTGGGTGTCTGCCTTTGGCTCGGGTCCTAATCCCAGCGTCCTGGGATCGAGTCAGGACACTATGATGGAGCCCCGCGTTGCGCTCCCTGCTCACCCGGGAGTCTGCTTCTCCCTCTCCCTCTGCCCCTCCCCTCCACTTGTGCCCTCTCTCGTGGGCACTCTCCCTCTGTCAAGTAAAGAATAAAATCTTAAAAAAAAGGTATTTGCATCATTTTACATGTTCACTAGCCATGTATAGGAGTTTCAGTTGTTCCATATCCTCACACACATTTGCTGTTGTCGAATATTATCTATTCGAATGGGTGTGAACCATTATCCCATTGTAGTTTTAATTTGCATTTCCCTGGTGACTAATCATGTTGCCTGTTTTTTTTTTTAATGTGCTTCTATTTGTATGTCATCATTTATGTATATGTTCAAATTGTTTGGCCTTTTAATTGGTTTGAATGTTTATCATTGTGTTGTAAAAATCTATGTATAAGTCTTATATCAGATATATTTATAGTAGATCTTTTCTTCTGTTTCATGGTTTGCTTATTCATTTTTTTAATAGTGTCGTTTGAAGACCAAAGTTTTAAATTTTGATAAGGGTAAATTATTTTTTGTTTTATTATTATGTCTTCTGTGTTCTGTTTAAGAAACTTTTGCTTACCCCAGGTTCACAGAGATTTCTCTCATGTTTTCTTCTTGAAGTTTTATAGTTTTAGCTTTTAGATTTAGTGCTCTGATCCGTTCAAGTTCGTTTTTGTGAATGGTGTAAGGTGCGTGTCTAGGTTTATTTTTCTGTATTTGAATATCCAGTATACCATTTGTTGAAAAGACCTGATTTTCCTTGCATTATCTTGGCATCTTTGTAAAAAATCAGTGGACCTCATTCTGGACTCTGTTTCATTCCTTTGATCTATGTGTCTATCCTTTTACCAATAGGAGATTGTCTTTATACCGTAGCTTATAAGTTTGGAAATCAGCTGTGTAAGATTTCTTAGGATTTCCCATACAAACAGTCATATGATCTGGAAATAAAGACTCTACTTCTTTTTTCCAAATTTATATTTAATATTTCTTTTTATTGCTTTATTGCAATAGCTAAGACCTACAGTACAATACTGAGTAGAAGTGTTGAGAGCGGGCATCCTTGCCTTATTTCCAGTTTACGGGGCAAGTGTTGTGTTCATATTTCACCATTAGGTATTATGGTAGCCATAGATTTTTCATAAATGCTTTATCTCATTGAGGAAGTTCCTTTCTATTACTCTTTTGCTCAGAATTTTGTAATGAATAGTTGTGGAATTTTGTCACATGATTTTTTTTAATCTATTGACATGAAAATAAGATTTTCTGCTTTATCCTACTAATATGGTGAATTACATTGATTGATTTTTGAATGTTGAAACAACCTTCCATTTCTTGAATAAACCCCACTTAGACATGATAATTATCTTTTTATATATTGTTGGATGCAATTTGTTAATATTTTGTTAAATATTTTTACATCTGTGTTCATGCCAGATATTTGTATATACTTTGTCATCTTTTTACTTTTCCTTCTGCTTTTTTTTAAATGTCTTTGTCAGGTTTTGGTATTAATAAATAAGATGACACCCAGTAAGATGACTGAGGGGGTGTTCATTCTTCCTCTGTTTTCTGAAAGGCTGTGTAATATTGGTGTTATTTCTTCCTTGAATGAAACCTTATGTAGTTGAGAGTTTTCTTTTTAGGAAGATTTTTGCAAATGAATTCAGTTTCTATAATAGGTTTTTTTTCAATTAAAAATGGAAACACTGCATTTTTTGTTTCATCTTTTGTTAATCTTGTTAACTTGTATTTTTCAGAGAATTGAAATCCTTTGAAATATCCGTTTTATTTAATTTGTCACATTTGTTGGCACAAACTTAATATTCTCTCATCTTTCAGTGTGTGTAATCCACAGTGATAGTATCTGTTTCATTCCTGATACTGGTGATTTGTGTTCTGTTTCTTTTTTCTTGATTAGTCTAAGTAGGAACTTATTAATTTTGTTGATCTTTTGAAAGAGCCAGTTTTTGGCTTTGTTGATATATTCTCTCGTGTTTTTCTGTTTTCTATTTCTTGATTTCTGCTTTTATCTTTACTATTTGCTTTCTACTATGACTTTGTGTTTACTTTTCTCTGTGGATTCTTATGTAACTGATTATACACATTTTTTTCCTAATATAAAAAATTAAAGCTATAAATTTCCCTGTGAGAACTGTTTATCTGCATTAAACAAATAATTTTGATAAGCGGTATTTTAATTTTTGTTCATTTAAAAATATGGTCTAACTTCTGTTATTTATTTTTTCGTCCATTGATTACTTAGGAATATGTTCACATTTATAAATATTTTTGGTTTTTCCAGATATCTTAGTGCTTTTGATTTCTATTTAACTTTCTTTTGGTCAGAGAAGGTACTCTGCATGATTTCAGTCTTCTAAAATTTATTGAGACTTGTTTTATGGCCCAGCATGCAGTCTATCTTGGTGACGATACCAAGTGCACTTGAAAGAATGTGTATTCTGCAGTCTTCAGGTGTAGTGATTTATAAATATAATTATTATTCAGATTGTCTTTAACGGTTTTTCTAGTTATATCAGCTGCTCAGAGAGCAGGGTTACAATCCTTATTATTATTTTTCTCCCTTTAATTGTGTCCATTTTTGCTTCATGCATTTTGAGGCTCTGCTTTTAGGCATATATACACACTTAGGATTGTTAAAAACTTCCTGATTTATTGATCTCTTTATCATTATGGAATATCTCTTTATTGCTCGTAATACTCTTTTTCTTCTTTGAAGTATATTTTTTCTGACACTAAAGTGTGGCCATTCCAGTCTCATGTCCAGTGTTTGCATGCAATCCTTTTGGTCTATTTACTTTCTGTTTCTTTAAATTTCAAATGTGCCCTTGTGGGGCATCTGGCTGGCTCACTTGGTAGAGCGTGTGACTCTTGGTATTGGGGTTGTAAATTCTAGCCCCACATTAGGTGTAGAGATTACTTAAAAAAAAAAATCTTTGACTAGCTAACAGACCCATGAAGAGATGCTCAACATCACTCATCGTCAGGGAAATATAAATCAAAACTACAATGAGATATCACCTCACACCCATCAGAATGGCTAACATTAACAACACAGGAAACAACAGGTGTTGGCGAGGATGCGGGGAAAGGGGACCCCTCTCACACTGTTTCTGGGAATGCAAACTGGTGCAGCCATTCTGGAAAATAGTTTGCATGTTCCTCAGAAAGTTAAAAATTGAACTACCCCATGACTCAGCAATTGCACTACTAGGTATTTACCCAAAGATACAAACATACTGATACAAGGGGCACATGCACCCTGACGTTCATAGCAGCAATGTCCACAATAGCCGAATTATGGAAAGAGCTCAAATGTCCATCGACTGATGAATGGATAAAGAAGATGTCGTGTATACACACAATAGAATATTACTCAGCCATAAAAAGGAATGAAATCTTGCCATTTGCAACAACATGAATGGAGCTAGAGTATATTATGCTAACTGAAATAAGTCAGTCAGAGAAAGACATGACATATGATTTCACACATATATGGAATTTAAGAAACAAATCAGATGAACGTGGGGGAAGAAGAGAGAGGGAGAGGCAAACCATAAAACAGAATCTTAGCTGTAGAGAACAAACTGAGGGTTGCTGGAGGGGAAGTGGGTAGGGGATGGGCTAGATGGGGGATGGGTATTAACGAGGGTACTTGTTGTGATGAACGTCGGGTGTTATATGAAAGTGGTGAATCACTAAATTCTACTCCTGAAAATAATATTACACGACATGTTAACTAACTAGCATTTAAATAAAAACTTGAAATATTTTTTTAAAATTAAATAAACAAATACGTACATGCATACATAAAGTGTGCCCTTGTAGAAAGAATATTTTTGGATCTTGTTCCTTTATCCATTTTGCTAATTGTCTTTTAATTGAAGGGTTTAGTCCAATAACGTTAGGGTAATTTTTGATATGTTTGAATTTGTGTTCTCGAATATATTCTTTGTCTTCTATTTGTCCCCTCTTATTTTGTTCCTCTGTTTCCCCTTATCTGTTGTCTTTTGAATTACTAGAATATTCTTTATAATATCTTTTCATTTTTAGATATACCTATTTTTAGCTATATATGTACTTCCATTTTTTAGTGGTTGCTCTAAGGATTATAGCATACTTCTTAACTTCCTCAGTCTACTCACAGTTACTAATATACCGTTTTCATAAAATACAGAAGCTTTGCAACTGTGAAAGACCATTTAGCTCTTCCTATGCTATTGCTTATGTTATAATTTTTGTTAGTATTAAATATCAAATGATGTTAACCCCACAAAACAAAATTATGATTTTTGCTTTAAGCAGTCATCATGTATTTTAAAGAAATTAAGAAGAAAACAGGTTGTTTCTGTTTGTATGGACATCTGCCATTTTCACTGTGATTAGCTTGTACCTAAAGAGTTGATTTTCCCCATAGTATCTTTTCACTTCAACCCCAAAAAACTTCATTTAGCACTTCTTGTAATGAATATGTCCTGCAGTAATTTCTCTTCCTTTTCCTGTATCTGAAAATGTACTTATTTCTCACGTATTTTTGGATGATATAGAATTCCGGATTGATAGATTTTGTTCTTACGGCATTTCAAAGATTTTATTCCACTGTCTTCCAGCCTCCACGATTTCTGATGAGAAGTCTATAGCTGTTTGAGTCATTGTTCCCGTTTTGTAGTATGGTTGTTTTTGTTTCTCCATTTGGGGGGGGTGAGGGGCACTGATTTCAAGGGTTTTTCCTTTTACTTATCTTTGTTTCAGAAGTTTGACTGTGATGTGTTCACTTGTGCTTTTCTTCATATTCATCCTTTTTGGGATTGGCTGAGTTTATTGAATCTGTAAATTTGTTTTTCACCAGATTTGGAAAATTTTTGGTTCTTATTTCCTCAAATATTTTTTGGTTCTCTTCTCTCTCTCCTCTCTGGATTCCAGTTGCCTACATATGAGACATCTTGATATTGTCTGGTTTCATCATAGTAAGGTTAAAATTTGGTCTTTAATAAATATTCATTCCTTGTATCCCTATCTTGTCCCATAGGTGTCTGAGACCTTGTTAATTTTATTGCATTTATTTTTCTCTCTCTTAATTCATATTTGATCATTTCTATTGCTCTATTTTCAGGTTCACTGCATTTTGCCTTTGTTATTTCCATTCTTCTACTAAGCTCACCCAGTGAATTTTTATTTCAGATATTCTGCTTTTTATTTTTATTTATTTATTTTTTAAAGATTTTATTTATTTATTTGACAGAGAGAGAGACAGGCAGTGAGAGAGGGAACACAGGCAGGGGGAGTGGGAGAGTAAAAAGCAGGCTCCCAGCAGAGGAGCCTGATGTGGGGCTTGATCCCAGGACTCGGATCACGCCCTGAGCCTAAGGCAGACGCTTAACGACTGCGCCACCCGGGCGCCCCCAGATATTCTGCTTTTTAGTACTAAATTTCATTTGGCTCTTTTTAATATTTTCTATTTCTCTGCTAAGATTTACTTTCTTTCTATTCCTTCCTAGCATATTTTCCCTTACCTTATTAAATATAGTAGCTACTTTTAAGTCATTGTTTGCATTATCTCAGGTTTGGTGCCGATGAGCTTCTAAACGGTCTCTACCCTTGAGAATGCATCACGTTTTCCTGGTTCCTTATATGCTAAGACATTTTGAATTGTGTCCTGGATATCATACATGTTTTGCTGTGGAGACTGCATTCTGTTATATTCCTCTGAAGGGTGGTAATGTTTTTGTTTTAGTAGAGGAAAAACTTGGTTAGACTAAAAATATAAATTCTCTCTTGCTCGTGATGGGCAATAGTTCAAACTTTAGTTTAGTTCTTTTAGCTTTAGCCTTGTTTTCTATACGTGTGGTTCAGGGGTCTGTAGAGATGTGGAAAGAATTCAAGAACAGAATTTAAAGATCCCTTTTTTGGTTCTCCCTAGTTCAAGTATCCCCCCCACCCCCCACGCTGCTTGCTTGTTGTCACTGGCTCCTTCCTCTTGTTCCTCATGCAACAGAAACTGAGGGCTACCTGTTAGAGCTTCAGCTTCCTCATGCCATGCCGCAACCATGTCCTGTCTTCACGCCAACGCAAGGAAAACTCCATGCTAATCCCTTTCTCCAAATTTTGACTCCCTCCCACTTCCCCTCAAATCTGCCTGCTTTTGCTTATTCTCAAGAGCTCTCGAAGAGTTGCTTTATGAATTTGTCCAGAGGCTGCATTTGTTTTCTCTGAAAGGCCTGTTGTGGCCTTACTTAGATATACTGGATTCAGCTTCAGATCTTATGTTTTAAGTTTGTGCTTAAATAATTTTTTGTCCAATAATTAAATATAATAATTTCTTTATTTTTGGCTAAAGGGTTTGGAGAGCGAGATATCAAGAAATATGTGTTCTTAAAGGAATAAACTTTAACCTTGTTAGATACAGAGCAAAGATGATATAAAACACTATGATGAAGCCAGTCCATTTAAGCAGCCTTTTTCAGTGAGCATTAGGGATTTGTGCAAATCGTATGAAATACATTATAATGTGAGACCTTTTTATTAAGGAAAACAAAATACTGCTGTAATCGTGGTTCTGTGTTGCTTTACTACATCATGAACTAACAATTGTGGAGACAAATCAGAAGTAAACGAATTGGGGGTGCCTGGGTAGCGCAGTCGTTAAGCGTCTGCCTTCGGCTCAGGGCGTGATCCCGGCGTTCTGGGATCGAGCCCCACATCAGATTTCTTTGTTGGGAGCCTGCTTCTTCCTCTCCCACTCCCCCTGCTTGTGTTCCCTCTCTCTCTGGCTGTCTCTCTGTCACATAAATAAATAAAATCTTAAAAAAAAAAAGAAGTAAACGAATTGGCTTGTTTACTATTGATTGAGAGTATAAATTGGCACAAAAATTTAGGGAAGCATTTTGGCCTGTCTAACTTAAAATTAAATGTGCATACTTTTAACTAATTACTTCTCAGAATAAACACACAGGCATATACATGCACACAATTTCAGAAATGCACCTAAATATTCAATCATGTAATAAAAATAAATTATGCAATATCCGTACATAGCTGGATATCCATTCTTAGCTATTACTAAGAATGAAACAGAATTCTAGGCACTGACATGGAAGGATGTCCATCATATATGTTTTGTTTGTTTGTTTGTTTTTAAAGATTTTATTTATGAGAGAGAGAGAGAGAAAGCACGAGTAGGGGGAGTGGCAAAGGGAAAAGCAGGCTCCCTGCTGAGCGGGGAACCTGATGTGGGCCTTGATCCCAGGCCCCTGGGATCATGACCCGAGCCGAAGGCAGACACTTAACCAACTGAGCCATTCAAGCGCTCCTGTCCATCATATATGTTAAGTAAAAATTAAAAAAGCAAAGTTTCATGATAGTGTATAGAGTGTGGTTACATTTTGACAAAATATATGTGTACATATTTATATATGTATAAATAAAAGTCTGCAGGGACATACAATTGTCTATTAAAGGTGTAGTCTATAGGAGAATGGGATTTGAAAGGACTTCCACTTTTTTTGTTTTTTTATAATTCTGGGTGAATTGAATTTTGTACAAGGACACATCTTATCGAACCTAAATTAAATAAGTAGAAGACCAATAAAAAATAAAAATAAATCACAAAGGAAGTATAACCAAAATTTATGTATTTTAAAAACCTAAAATATATGGATAAGTTGTATTCACTTATTCAAAAAGCACATATGTGTATAATAGAGGCTGTTTTTTACAGCAGTATAAGCTGTACTTTTACTGGCTAGTGGTCCCCAGATGTTTTTTTCCTTTATTAGTTGCTTCTAAGAATATCCAGAACACCAAGTACACTTTGCTTTGGGTAGGTCTGCTGTACAATTTCATAAGTATTTTAGGAAGCAACCTATATATAAGAAATAAGGAGTGTTGCTATAGCCGAAAATGAGAGTAAGGCCAGTACAGGAAGCAACTATTAAAGGATAAAGGATAACTCGGCCCCTTTACCCAGTGTCCACATTCATTCAGAAAATATTTATTCATTTGTAATTTTATTTACTTTTTTAAAAGATTGTATTTATTTATTTGACAGAGAGAGAGAGAGAGCACAAGCAGGGTGGGGGGAGGTAGAAGCAGACTCCCAGCCTAGCGGGGAGCCTGATGCAGGGCTGGATGCAGGGCTCCATCCAAGGACCCTGGAATCATGACCTGAGCCAAAGACAGACACTTAGCCGACTGAGCCACCCAGGCACCCCTGTAATTTTAAATTCTTCAGCCCAGACCCTTCTTCTGAGTTCCAAACTCTCCTGTCTAATTGCCTACATCTCTGCTTAGCTTTCTCACAGGCAGTTCACTCGTGCCTAAAATTGAACCCTTGATTTCCAGACCTGCTCAGACCATCTCTTCCCATGGTCTTTTTAGAAACTGGTTCCACTGCTCACCCAGTTCTTCATGGCAGAAGCTGGGGAGTCATTCTTGACAGCTCCCTCTCTAAAGGGTAGCTTGTCATTGCTCTTTAATTAATCAGTCCTATAAATTCCACCTCTGAAACTTAGTTGACAGGTGTCCATCTTCAACCAACAGCCATTACCTTGGTCCGCATCACCATCTTACCTCCCCAGGATGGATGCAGTAGCTTGTAGCTGGTTTTCCTCTACCCTTCCCCCCAACCCTGTGCTCCAGAGATCATTCTCCGTATAGCAATTATGGCAGTATTTTGAAATATATACAATGAATCATCTCATGCACTGTTTAAAACCTACAATGGCTGGGGCGCCTGGGTGGCACAGCGGTTAAGCGTCTGCCTTCGGCTCAGGGCGTGATCCCGGCGTTATGGGATCGAGCCCCACATCAGGCTCCTCCTCTAAGAGCCTGCTTCTTCCTCTCCCACTCCCCCTGCTTGTGTTCCCTCTCTCGCTGGCTGTCTCTATCTCTGTCGAATAAATAAATAAAATCTTTAAAAAAAAAAAAAAAGAAAAAAAAAGAAAAAGTCAGGGCAGACTTGAAGATTAGAAAGACAGTCAGTATGGCTAAAGCATAGGAAGCAATGGGAGAGTGGCCTACGATGGATGGGAAACAACCAGGGGTGGGATCTTATAGTCTTGTACATTACCATGAAGAGTTTGGATTTTATTCCATTTATTCCAAGGTAGTAAGCCATTGTAGGTTTTTTTTTTTAAAGATTTTTTATTTTTATTTATTTATTCGACAGAGATAGAGACAGCCAGCGAGAGAGGGAACACAAGCAGGGGGAGTGGGAGAGGAAGAAGCAGGCTCTTAGAGGAGGAGCCTGATGTGGGGCTCGATCCCATAACGCCGGGATCACGCCCTGAGCCGAAGGCAGACGCTTAACCGCTGTGCCACCCAGGCGCCCCTGCCCTGACTTTTTCTACTTTAGTACCTTCACACTTGCTGTTCTCCCAGCCCGGAATGCTCTCCCCACTAGTCTTTGCATGGCTGACCTCTGCCTATCCTTTGGGTCACAATTTTTAAATGTCACCTCCTCAGAAAGGCCTTTGCTGATATTCATTTCTAAGTATATTTCCTTCAGGTATCCTTTATTATTTCTTGATTGTTTCTTTTATGATATTTTCACTCTTTGCCTACTTATTTGTTACTTGTTTGTATCCACCTCCCTTATTGCACTACTCTCTGATCAATATCATGTCTATTTCTTTTGCCATGGCTCCTTCAGTAGCCAGCAGATTGTCTGACACATAATAGTTATTCATTCAATATTTGTAGCATGAATCCTTAGGATGAATGCTTAATCCTGTCCCTTAAGTATGTTGAACAGGGAAAATATGTACATGCCTAACCCCAATTTAACATATAAATTAAAACTATACATAAGAGATACCAGGAAAGTGCTATGGAGGTTAAGTACTTAGTTTAGTCCTTGCCACAAAGTTAATGTTCAATAAATGTTGAACGAATGAAAAGTTCCCCAGCATCTGAATGTGGACATGTGTGTGTGTGTGTGTGTGTGTGTGTGTGTGTCTGTCTGTCTAAACAAGTATTTAATGTCATATATTCCAAACATCAGGAGAATAAGCTATTGTTTAGAATGATGTTGGTTCTGTGTAAGAAAATCAAGAATATTACCTATGTGTGCTCATAGAATAAAAGCATTCCTATTCTACTTTAACATTTCATTCCAAGTCATTATCGTATCAGATATCAAGTAAGTTCTTTTCTTTAAGTAATCTCTGCCCTCAATGTGGGGCTCAAACTCATAACCTCAGAATCAAGAGTCGCATGCTTTATGGACTGAGCCAGTTGGATACCCCAAGTAAGTTCTTGGATGGAACATTTGCATTGGAGAGACAGCTGGGACATGTTTTCTTTTAATAAAAATGCAGTGAGATTGTTTTGTTCTGGCTTATCACTGCTGTTAAGATTCTTACACCCTGAGAAACAAACTGAGGACTTCAGAGGGGAGGGGGGTGGGGGAATGGGATAGACCGGTGATGGGTAGTAAGGAGGGCACGTATTGCATGGTGCACTGGGTGTTATACACAACTAATGAATCATCGAGCCTTACATCGGAAACTGGGGATGTACTGTATGGTGACTAACATAATATAATAAAAAATCATTAAAAAAAAAGATTCTTACACCCTAACTTAAGGCAATTTTTTCTTTACAAGTTCTGAGATTTAAAAATTTAAAAAAGAGGGGCGCTTGGGTGGCTCAGTCGTTAAGCATCTACCTTCGAGTCAGGGCGTGATCCCGGCGTTCTGGGATCGAGCCCCACATCAGGCTCCTCCTCTATGAGCCTGCTTCTTCCTCTCCCACTCCCCCTGCTTGTGTTCCCTCTCTCGCTGGCTGTCTCTCTCTCTCAAATGAATAAATAAAATCTTTTTTAAAAAAATAAATAAATAAAAAATAAAATTTAAAAAAGAGTAGACATAAGATAAAATTAAATGAAACTGAAGTGCACATATTTCTCGAGGGTTAGGTTCCAAAATAAGTGTGTATGATGAATATTATATCTAAGTAATATTAAGCTTGAAAATCACATAAATTTTTCAAGTACAATGTTCCTAGTTGTATTGGTACCACCTTACAGAGTATTTCTCATGGCTGCTAAAACTTGAGAGCCACTAAACTTACCTAAATCAAAGAAGAAAAGAAATGTCTCTATCTAGACATTCAGACTTTTCTGCCTTTAAGATAAATGCTGAATGAGGGTTTGTTGGAAAATTACAGTGTCCACTTGCCTATGGGGTTTACTCCACACACTTTTAATGTTGACTCAATAATCTGGATGCCTATTAAAATATTTCTTTAATGAGATTGGCACATACTAGATTATGAATGCTTGATGAATTTGAATTTAAATCTTGCTTAATTAGACCAACATACAAGAGTTTCTGAAATAGTTATATGGAGATAAAGGTGATTTCTTACTTCCTGTATTTCCAAGTTGGCACTTCCTGTTTAACACCATTGAATCCCTTCATAATTTTTATTCAAAATATATTGGCCCTGGGGGAATTAAGTTTAGGGAATAATTAATAATTTTCTGTGTCTGTCTGCAACCTACAATTGCCAAGCTCTCAATTATAACCGGCGTTTTCATCCAGAGATGCAATATTCATCCTTGTGCCTGACTTTATTGAGATGATTGGTACTTTCTTAACACATCATTATTGACCCTTGGAAAGAATGACTTTTTGTAATTTGAAAATCCTCTTTATTTCTCAACTCTTGGTAGCTTAAGGGGCACTAAATCCACATATCCTAGGAGGCAGAGCTGTCCAATATATCCTTTATATATATTGATTTATGAACAATAAATGTTTCATATACAGTTGAGATTTTAAATGAGCTTATAATAATTGGATCAAAGGAATACTAGTCTAGCTTAGAGTACTGTAGACAACTAATCATGGGAGGCTATGATGAAATTTTAATTGTAAAGGATATTGAAAATCCTAGGGTGACAACTCTGTTATAATAGATGTAACATTGAATTGGAAAGAGAGAAAGTGAGATTTTTACCCATGTCTGCTTGAAATCAACTCCGTATTTCTAGTAAATTATTGAACTATTCCATGGCTCAATTTTGTATCGTTGTTAAAGTTACCACTCCATTGTCTTTGGTTCACAGGATTTGTTAGAGAATTCTCCAATAGATTTAGATAAAGAAAAGTCACAGGTTAAAGTGTTGGTTGATTGGGGAGTTTAAGGTATATTTTTTTCCTATTCTGTGCTGAAAAGCTGAAGTTGGCATCAACAACTTCAAGTTGTAGATGCATCAAGTTAAATGATTTTAAGATCTTTTGAGAACATTATTTCAGAGACGCTGTATAAACAGATCCAGTACTAGGTTTTCTCTCACTCTACCTTATTCCGTCAGTTAGGTAGAATATGCTTTTTTTGCTTGTAATATAAAAAAAGAGAGAGAATGCAGAGGATTGGATTTCCCCAATTTTTTTGACTCCTCCCTCCCTTTTCCTCAGGTTATTTGGAGAATTTCATGAGACTTCTGTCCTTATGCTTCCCCCTTCTTTTTTCTGGCTAATAATCACTGAGAACTTATACACTGAAAATTTTACATGCTTTATCTCAATAAATGTTTATAGTAAGTACTATGTGTTTCTTATTTTACTAAGCTTAGTTTTAGGGAAATTAAACAACTTTTCCACGGACACATAATCAGTGAACAGTAGAGCTAGATCTTGAATCGTAGCATCTGGTTTTTCTCCGAGCAGGAGTACTAGAAGAGGGCCCTACCTAGGGGCATGATTTTAGCGTACAATGTGATTAAAAACCTTGAAGGAGCTGAGGGGTCTATAATTGCTAGTGGAATTTAATCCTAGATCTTACTACATAAAAGATGCTTTGTAAAAATTCTGAGGTTATCACAAAATTGGAGAATCTATGTGTCTTTCCTGAATAACTTTAATAAAAGGAGATTTTAAAAAAATCTTATTTATTTATTTCAGAGAGAGAGACAGAGATAGTGAAAGAGAGCACGAGTTGGGAGGAGAGGGAAGAGCAAACTCCCGCTGAGCAGGGAGCCTAACTTGGGGCTTGATCCCAGGACCCCGGGATCATGACCTGAGCTAAAGACAGATGCTTAACTGACTGAGCCACTCAGGTACCCCAAAAGGACCTTTGATGAAGAAAATTTTTTAGATAACCTTAATTATCTCATCAAAATGTCTTAAAGGATCTTTTAATATTCACAGAAAACATACTATATCCTAACTTAGCTAATTTAGAGGATTTATATTTTACCCACCTTATAATGTATTATGTATATAACTGCTGAAGGAATTATGTAACAAAGTCTATCTCAAGGAAAATGTGAGTGGGATTTATATCAGAAAAGTCCAAATTATTTGTAAAACCCCATTTGTAAATTTAGACAGAATATCGTAGGTGGGAAGATGATACTGAAAGGAGAGGTTGGGGTATGAAACACAAATTTATTTTATACCACAGTTTTATCGAGTCTAGTCATTAAAAAAATCAGAAGATCCGACTGAAGTCTCTAAAAGAAAAAGATATTTGTAGTTATAGAAACAATTGACTAGGATCCCATTGGAAATACTCGGGAATTAATAGCTCTTGAGACCAAATAATACAATTCTTAGAGCGCATGTGTAGTCGTCAGATATTATAGTAGAATGTCAAGAAACAGAGGCGTGGAAAAAAGTTCCCTGGAGATTCTGATCCAGTACGTTCATCAACACCAACCTCACTCGCTCTTGTGAGGATTAAATGCGATAATATGTATAGAAATAATAACCGTGAAGTACTAAGGCATCAGGATGAAAGAGGGACCCACAAAGCCAACGATTACTTCATACTTTGAATATATGAACAGATACTTTTGAGAAGTATCTGAGAGGTATAATTTTGTTTGTTTGTTTCCAAGCGGCAAGCAAATTAAGGCCTTCACTTAGACTGAGCTCAGGTCGTATCTTGGAAAACAGTTCAAATTCAAGGAACCTCAACAGTATGTCTATTTTTTTTGAGAAAGAAAAAAAAAGTATCCAAATCAATGAACGCTTTGGCTAAAACCCACTTGGGAACGAAGATGTTCTTTAGTGTCAGATTCCCATCTTGTTTCATTCTATGGCTAAAATCCCAAGAATTACAAGGAGAAACAGGGCCAGCCAAGGATTTCTATTAAAATAAGAGACCTCAAGTGATGAATGGAAACTTGGAACAAGTTTTAATGGCAATGCTAGAAGCCAGAAATTAGCTTAAATACAAACTTAGGAATTTGTGGCATGTATCGAATCTCAAATAGAACACTGTACTAATTTCAGTGAATTAGAAACATGGCTAACCTAGGCAGTTGTTCTCATTCCAGAGAGCTCAGCTGGTTGCTGGCTTGGCCTGGACACTTGATGCTTCCTTGTCTTGAGTCATTGATAAAGTGTTGAATGGGGTAAGACCAGTAGTGGATCACTGTACTCACCTCTTAACTTAAACTTAACCTTCTGAAAGCATTCCATTAATAAACACTCTTCAGCAGTGTTATTCAAGCAGTTAAGAAATCACCTAATTAATGCTGTTGTGCAGACTTTCTTTCTTCATTTTGCCTGCAAAATGGGAGATTTGGTTTAACTGTCTCCATGAACTTCAGAGAGGTTGTGCCTGTAGCATTTCCCTTATCAAAGATTCTAGCAACTGAAAATCTAAAATGCCAATGTGAAATATTTTTTTAAGTCTATGCAGTTGTAAGTTTATGTTACCAGTTTCGTTAAGCCAAAATAGTCCCTAGCATGAATGCCTTCATTTCCAAGTGCTCATAAACAATGACTTTATTGATATTAGAGTTTGGAAGGAATTTATATCAAGCTCAATGACACTTTAAAAAAAAATAGGAAATTTGGTTCCCTGGTCACATCTGTAAGTTCTTCCATTACCCCGGAAGATCGTTTATCTTATTAAAGACACTTGACTTACTTCTGGCATTGATCTTGAGGTTCAAGTTCTGCTTAAACATTCCCTTCAATGAAAAATAAAGAATTTGGGTGATACACTTTCTAAATATCTTTCAACCTTTAACATTCTACGTTTTGGGTTAGGCTATCTCCATTGAGAATACTGACAGAGAAGCAGAGCCCCAAATAATTGAACAGTTTGATTTTATCTGTTCATATTACACTGTCTACCCCAATCCTTTAACCTGTTCTCCCCTTTTATTGTTACTCCTCCAGAGATAGTTGGAGTCCCTTTGTTCATTCCAAGCATTTTTTAGATGCCTCAGTCAAGAATCAACAATATGTTAGTTTCTCGGAACTAAAAATGTAAAGATCTCTCCCGGAAAGCTAATACCTTCTGGAAGGAAGGGAATGTGAAAAAAATTTAGCTGTCATGTTATGTGGAAAATCTTTTTTATCTCCCCATGCACTGGATGCTATACTTGTGGAGAATGCTGTAACCGTATAGGAAAGTATTTACTTCCAGGGAGGCATAAAGATCAGAAATCCTGGTCCTTTCTTTTTTTTTTTTTTTTAAGATTTTATTTATTTATTCGACAGAGATAGAGACAGCCAGCGAGAGAGGGAACACAAGCAGGGGGAGCGGGAGAGGAAGAAGCAGGCTCACAGTGGAGGAGCCTGATGTGGGGCTCGATCCCAGAACGCCGGGATCCCGCCCTGAGCCGAAGGCAGACGCTTAACCACTGTGCCACCCAGGCGCCCCTTGTTCCTTTCTAACAAAGGGAAAATGTTGTAACAACTTTGGGCTGCACTGAACATTGGGATATTCATGTGTCTCTGTTTTTAAATTATATATCATGCACTCAGCTTGTGGAACAGCACAGATATACATCTTACAAATGAAAATTAGATCCTTCCTGATTTGGCGGATATTCTCATCAGGCCCAAAGCCTGATCGAACTCATGGAGTGTGTCCCCTGGCCCTACGGCCGAGAGACTCCAGATGGTTTGGTTCTGATCATTTCAAAGTAAAATTATTTGTAATGATGCAATACTGAAGGAAAATTTTATATGAATTAGGAGAGTTCACTGAGTGCCAGTATTTTTCGTATAGGCTTAATTCAGTTGTGTTGTGATTGGTTTTGCTCTTGTGCCCAATGACCTCATGACAGATGCATTTTACAAATACAGTTAAGGGATACAATTGAGGAATACTATTTCAGAATTATTGTCGACTATGGGGATAAACAAAACCATGTCTACCGTAGCACAAAACCTTGCCTATGATGGCACTTCTCTTAACCTGTCACTTTTCTTGTTAGTTATAAGCAGCAAATACTTGTATTTTATAATTACAATATAAAGTAGAAAGAATGACCCCACAGTACTTTTGGACAGAACCTTTTTAAGAGTCCAGCATATTTATTAGTGGGATTCAGTTCTCCAGGGGTATATACAAATAGGAAATACAAAGTATTTCAAACTTTAAAGGAAAAAGTCCATAGTAAAGTCATTTTTAGCCTCTTGTGCCCCCCCTCCGTTAGACATAGTCTGTCCACATACAACGAAGGGGACAAACCCGAACCGTAGCAGCTCTGCTTGAATTTGCTAAAAAGGATCTGAAGAAAACGACACTATCATCACTTATTGAGAGTTTATAAGGTTTCCCACACTGTGAAGAATACACAGAAGTGTAAGACGTGCCTCGTATTTGCAGGTTGCTTATAATTCAGGTAAAGAAATACTATTAAAGCATTTGGACGAATGAAAGAATGACACATGTCAGCGTTCAGAAATATGTGGTAGACTGTGAAAGGGGAAAAAGGCCATTATTATCAGAATAGACAATGTTTCTTGAATTAGATGAGTTTTGAGATGGATTTTGGAATATATATAAGACTTAGGGGGAGAGAAAAGAAGAAGCTATTTCTATTTGAGAGAATTGCACAAACTGTAAATTTAGTTCCGTTCAAAAAACAGTAATTAAGTGCCAAGCACTGTACTATGTGCTGGAGATGACAGCATGTTTGGGAACCCTGCTGTACTCTGTTGCGAAAGTATTTTCATGTACCCTAAAAAGGTGAATCTCTGGGGGCGCCTGGGTGGCTCAGTTGTTAAGCATCTGACGTCGGCTCAGGTCATGATCTCAGGTCTTGAGATCGAGTCCCACATCATGCCCTGACTCCTCAGGGGGAGTCTGCTTGTCCCTCTCCCTCTGCCCCCCACCCCTGCTTGTGCACACACTCTCGCTCTCAAATTAATAAATTAAATCTTTTTTTAAAAAGGTGACTCTCTTGTGAGGAAGCAAATCCCTTGAAGGAATTCTCATGACAGGGGTCCCTTTTCCTTAGTGATATAGAAAGGGACTGGTTTTTGTTTTCAAAATACATTAAGTTCTAGAAGTAATTGGGAAAGCTTAACTTTGGTACACACTCAGCTTCCCATCATCATTGACTTCCTCCTTGCTACGTAGAGATTCTCAACTAAGGTATTATAAATTGTTGCATTGTATGTATGTATGTATGTATGTATTTAAAGATTTTCTTTATTTGACAGAGAGAGAGAGAGAGGACAAGCAGGGGTAGTGGCAAGGAGAGGGAGAAGCAGGTTCCCCACTGAGCAGGGAGCCTGAAGTGGGGCTTGATCCCAGGACCCGGGGATCATGACCTGAGCCAAAGGCAGATGCTTAACTGTCTGAGCCACCCAGGCGCCCCAAATTGTTGCATTTTAATAATGATAATAGTTATAACATACTTGTCAGTCACTATGCAAATTGCTTTAAATACATCATCTCATATAATCATAACTACCCTATCAGTTTCACTTAACACTGTCTGTCTTCCCCGATTAAAATGAGTAAACTGAAGCTTAGGTTTCAGTGCACGTCCAAGGCCACACGATTCGTCACTGGCAAGTGTATGACTGACTCCAAAGTCTGTGTTCCTAAACGCTGTGCTATTCTGCTTTCAACAGGGGTTCTTGAAGGTCCAAGGGAAGGAGCACATAATAAGGGAAGCAGTGGTCAAGGCATTAACATTCATATTGTCGACGGGGCACTTGCCAGCAATCTAAGCAGTCTCATTCCACCAACCAGCGAGGCTGGCAAGAGGCTAAGTACAATAGTGTGAGGAACAGAATCATTGTAGTGCCAAATATAGTACAATCTCTGTAGTACAATGTCTTTGAAAAGATGGCTGGTTTGCGTCGGCTTTCTGTTTGCCTTCTCAATCGCTAAGGGAGTAAATACTAGTTGAAGCTTATGATCCTGACACATCAAAATGGACAACCTGGCAGGTGTCCTTGCTGAAAGGTGACAAAATTGCTAAAAGACAAGCCTTGTTTTTTCTCTAGAGATGTGACACTTGGGGGCTTCCATTAAAAACTTCACCAAGCCTCTGTCACTTTAATCTCTTCCTTAAGTGCCTGTGATCTTTTCGGGGGCACAGACCCATGTATGGTCAATGCCCAGTGGCCAGGTTTCTGAGCTGTGGGCAGACGTGGCAGTGACTGTCAGGGCCTGGGAGGAGATGAGAGAAGAAAAGGTCACTCTTCCTGACAACTTATAACTTGATTCCACTTATAAGCCATTTATTTTCAGAAATAAGTAATGGGTGAAGACACGGGCCAGGCCTACAATTCATGCACTTGGGAGTTTAAGGCTTTCTGAGATCAAATTACCATAGCAAACAGAGACAGAGTTATTGTAGGGACATTTGGGGAGGAAGCAGACAGAGAGGGAGAAGCCAGAGACCTAAGAAAGGAGACAGGAATAGAATGTGATAGAAATTGCTTCCCACTCTGCACCCTTGAGGGAACAAAGAGGACAAATAAGAAGCAGCAGTGATAGGAGGACTCTGGGAGCATCTCTGGAATAAAATTGGTTAGGTTGTGGAGTTAGGTTGTCAGCAAGTGCACTTAGTGGGTGGGAAAGAAGGGAGGTGCTAGTTCAGGCCTTTGAAATCTGGGTGTCAGGCTCATTGCCTTGGCCCCCTCACCTATCCTCTCAAGGAGGGAAGAAAGCCAAATGTCAGCTCTCATTCTGGCTTTAGTCCAGCCCCTAGCTAGAAAATGACCCACAGAGGGAGATCTAGGAGTGAGAGGATGCTGGGAGATGAGAAAGGGAAAGGACTTTTTGGTGAGTGCTTTTTGCATGTGAGGCAATGGATTTTAAATTCCTGTGGAAGAGAGGAGAAGGCCTGGGAAGAGTAGATGTCTGGAACAGAGAAGCAGAGGCAGTGACACAGCACAGAGACACTTCCTCTGATCCTTTGCCTTCTTGGTCACTGAAGAGAAAATTGGTTGTCGTTTTGTTGTCTCTCTAGCAATACAAGGTTAAGTCTTAGGAGAAAGGAGGGCTGGAGGTGTAAAGAAGCCTCGTATTTATGGAAGGTGAGCTGCAGCCATTGAAACTCCTGGGTGTTGTAAGATAAATCCCAGCCTCCCATATTTTGCTTAATAACAGATTTTTCACTGCAAAGCATTAATGGAGTCCAAATTCCAGCCCGGCTTGGGAGATCACGAGTAACCCCCTTAATGTAATGGTTTTGCAGGTTCCGGAAGACAACATTGTCATCTGTTAAAGAAAAAATTTTAAATCACTCTTGAATGAACAAAGAAAATGTCTTGGATGATCAATTAAAAAGATTTGGAGTAAAAGAAGGAAAAGCTTGAGGGAAGAATTTCTTTAAAATTTTACCAGATTTCCCCACTATGATATAAAGGGGGCAATAAGAGCTTAGCCTGCAGTTTCATGGAGCCAATTTTTAAAAGAAAAATTTTAAACCTGAAATATTGGTTATTTGCCAAGGTACACGCTGAAAGCAAGCACCGCCTGGCTACTAGCAGAACTGAGCACTGGGATCCCAGGATGTTAGTTCTAGGCTTGCTCGGCAGAAGAGAACCGCACTCTCCACCCCCTCCCTTTGCCCCAGGAGCTGAACACTTTCTGCACTATTTAGGAGTATTGTAGGGAAAATGTTGGGGTCAGGTGAATAATCCCCATCATCCACGAACCCAGAGCGCCTCCCTTGCATTTGTTTCTTTTGAATGTGGAGCCGCCGCCCAGGTGCCCATCCTTAGCTAAAGCCCTGAGTTTATTTTCCTGAATTGCGCTTGGAAATCTTTTCCTGGGAAGGTGATAGCCCAAGTCCTAGAGACACAGCTGCTTGTCCTAGAATAATCTCCTTCCGAGACCCGTTAACCAGCCGAGGGACCGTGGAGACTGGCTGCACAGGGAGATGGGGGCAGGGAGAAAGGGAGTGGCCGTGTTCCCGCGGTCTGCTGGGATCCCGCGGGTCCAGGGTGAAGGAGCCGCGGCTGGAGTGGCCGGAGCGACCGATCGCTCCCGGTCGCCGTCTGCCACCTCGGTGCGGATTCGGAGCCGGACTTGCTGAGCACTCCTCCCCCTCCCCTTCTGCTGCCTTTTCCCTCCCCCTGGAGCGGCGGCGGCGGCAGGCAGGCAGCGGAGCCAGGCTGAGCGACTCGGAGGCGAGCGGAGGAGCTGGGATATGGGGAGTCAGCGGGGGCGGCGGGGCCAGGAGCCCTCCGGAGGGCCTGCGAGGGGAGCGGCCCCCGGCGTTTGCTAGCGCGTGAGCCGTGGGGGAGCGGGCGCAGGGTGGCACGAGCGGAGGCGGAGGCGGGGCCCGGGCGTGGAGCACGGCTGGGAAAACTGCTGCCTCCGGCCCTGCCCGGCTCCTACGTCCGCCGCGGCCGGTGGCTATGGAGCTGGCGGGCACCAGACCTGGGGCGACAGCGCATCCGCGACTCCCGCCGCCCATGTCCTGGCTGCTGCTGCTGCCGCCGCCTCTCCTGCTGCTGCTGCTGCTGCTGCCGGGCCCCGCGGCCTCCCAGCTGCGATACTCGGTGCCGGAGGAGCAGGCACCCGGCGCGCTTGTGGGCAACGTGGCTAGCGCGCTGGGGCTCGAGCTGCGGCGCCTGGGGCCGGGCTGCCTGCGCATCAACCATCTGGGTGCGCCCAGTCCGCGCTACCTGGAGCTGGACCTGACGAGCGGAGCGCTCTTCGTCAACGAGCGCATTGACCGGGAGGCGCTGTGTGAGCAGCGGCCTCGCTGCCTGCTCAGCTTGGAAGTGCTGGCGCACAGCCCCGTGGCGGTGAGCGCCGTGGAGGTGGAGGTACTGGACATCAACGACAACTCGCCGCGCTTCCCGCGGCCCGACTACCAGCTGCAGGTAAGCGAATCGGTGGCCCCTGGAGCGCGCTTTCACATAGAGAGCGCGCAGGACCCCGACGTGGGCGCCAACTCCGTGCAGACCTACGAGCTCAGCCCCAGCGAGCACTTCGAGTTGGACCTTAAACCCCTGCAGGAGAACAGTAAGGTGCTGGAGCTGGTGCTGCGGAAGGGCCTAGACCGCGAGCAGGCAGTCTTGCACCACCTGGTCCTCACGGCTGTGGACGGGGGCAGTCCAGCCCGCTCGGGCACGGCACAGATCTCCGTGCGTGTCCTGGATACTAACGACAATTCTCCCACCTTCGACCAGTCCACTTACCGCGTCCAGCTCCGGGAGGACGCTCCCCCAGGCACACTGGTGGTGAAGCTGAATGCCTCGGACCCGGATGAGGGCTCCAATGGCGAGCTCAGGTACTCCTTGAGCAGCTACACGTCGGACCGGGAGAGGCAGCTCTTCAGCATCGACGCCAGCACTGGGGAAGTGCGGGTAAGTGGAGCGCTGGATTATGAGGAGGCCTCTTCCTACCAGATCTATGTGCAGGCGACTGACCAGGGTCCAGTGCCCATGGTGGGTCACTGCAAGGTGTTGGTGGACATCGTGGATGTGAATGATAATGCGCCGGAGGTGGTGCTCACGGACCTGTACAGCCCTGTGCCTGAGGATGCTGCGCCCAACACCGTTGTGGCCGTCCTCAGTGTCAATGACCAGGACTCAGGCCTCAACCGGAAGGTGAGCCTGGGCCTGGAGGCCTCACTGCCTTTCCGACTCAATGGCTTTGGGAACTCCTACACACTGGTGGTGAGCGGTCCATTGGACAGGGAGCGGGTGGCTGCCTACAACATCACGGTGACAGCCACTGATGGGGGAGTACCACAGCTCACATCCCAGCGGACACTGCAGGTCGAGATCTCTGACATCAATGACAACCCACCAAGCTTCCTACAGGACTCCTACTCCATCTACATCGAGGAGAACAATTTGCCAGGGGTGTTGCTTTGCACTGTGCAAGCCACAGACCCAGATGAAAAGGAGAATGCGGAGGTGACCTACTCCCTCCTGGAGAGGGAGATTCAAGGGCTACCAGTCACCTCCTATGTCTCCGTTAACAGTGCCAGTGGCAGCCTTTATGCCGTCAACTCCTTTGACTATGAGAAGTTTCGGGAGTTCTTTGTGACTGTGGAGGCCCAGGACAAGGGGAGGCCACCACTGAGCAGCACTGTGACCGCCAATGTGTATGTGGTGGACATGAATGACCATGCCCCTCACATCCTGTACCCTACCTCAACCAACTCGTCAGCAGCCATTGAGATGGTGCCTCGAACTGCCCCTGCTGGTTATCTGGTCACCAAAGTCATAGCCATGGACTCAGACTCTGGCCAAAATGCTTGGCTCTTTTACCATCTGGCCCAGACTTCTGACCTGGACCTCTTTAAAGTAGAGCTACACACGGGAGAAATTAGGACTACCAGGAAGATGGGAGATGAGAGTGGAACTACTTTCAACCTGACGGTGGTGGTCCGGGACAACGGGGAGCCGTCACTATCATCCTCCGTGGCCATTACCGTGGCTGTGGTGGATAGAGTCTCCAAAATCCTCCCTGATACCCAGAGACATGTTAAGAGTCCTCGGACATACTCGGAGATTACACTTTATCTAATAATAGCATTGAGCACAGTGTCTTTTATATTTCTGTTGACAATCCTTGTTCTGAGCATCATCAAGTGCTACCGCTACACGGCGTATGGAACCGCGTGCTGCGGGGGCTTCTGTGGAGTGAGGGAGCGGTGCCCCGCTGAGCTAAACAAACAGGCCAATAACAATATCGAGGCCAGGATACCACATGGCCTCAAAGTGCAGCCTCACTTCATTGAAGTGCGAGGGAATGGCTCCCTCACCAAGACCTACTGCTACAAGGCCTGCCTGACAGCAGGCTCAGGGAGTGACACTTTCATGTTTTATAACACAGGGGCACAGACAGGACTGGGGCCTGGGGGAGCCCAAGCAGCAGCTAGTGACAGCAGGCACCTCACAGGCCAAAGTGGGCAGAGTGCGGGGAACCTGATTATTCTCAAAAATGATGCTGTTTCTCAAAACGAGGTGAGATAGCAGTCAAGGGGTTCTTCCACGGTCATGCATTTTTGCACATCCCCTCCGCCCAGGGTCATTGGCTTTACTGAGTTCCTAACAGTGATGGGGGGGGGGGTAATCTGGTAAACTGAATGTATATAGTACCTGTGACTTGATTAGAATCTGCTTCGTTTCCACTCTAGGAAAAGAACATCAGAGAATTGTTCTACTTTGTTTTCTTTTCAGATATATGAAGCCTTGACCATAACATTGTTAAGAAGTAAGGATTGGTCTTAAATATTTGATGTTAAAACCTAGCTCTGCAGAGGGCTGGAACAGGCTTGAGAATAAGATGATGCCATACTGGGTAGTGTTTTGAGATTCAGAGAGAAATGGCCTCTGCTGTTATCATCTATAGGGAAAGTTCTCTTTGGAAATGCTATAAGAGTGTTGTGTTTTAAAAAGCTGTGAGACCTCTAGGGGTTGTGGTGGTCAACTCGGCGTTGTTGTCCTTGTTTATACCTTGAAAATTATCTGGTTACTATTTCCAGTAATTGCACTGAACTGATGTGATAGGATCTTCTGGCAATTCACGTCAGAGGTGATAAAGCCCTGGACTGTGGCTCTCACCTGGAAGCCAAAGTTTGCTTTGGCTCTTTGATGCGGTAATTCTACTGTAGGGCTGTCTGAGGAGATGAAGGGTAGTAAGGCAGAGGGACCAAGAATGAATTTGTCTGGTTGGGCTAGGAAGGTATTAGGACAAGTGGATTAAGGATGTGGGGATGTGGTGACTACTAGGACAAGCTGGGACTGGGGAGAAAGAGAAGGAGAAAAGAACTCTTCCATTAGTCACCTTTCGGGCCATAGGGCAAGTTCATTGTAAGATGATTTCCCTACAGTAGGTTAAATGCAATCTGTAATCTCCTGATTTCCTGTTGACAATTT
Source organism: Ursus maritimus (assembly GCF_017311325.1). Classification (NCBI taxonomy): domain Eukaryota; kingdom Metazoa; phylum Chordata; class Mammalia; order Carnivora; family Ursidae; genus Ursus; species Ursus maritimus. The sequence continues at coordinate 53,100,175 of NW_024426663.1, read as the reverse complement.
CAAAGGTTTTAATGAGATGTGAAGTAGCCTCTCCAGCCCTTTATATCCTTAAATTAAATGATAATACTTCAAACAATACTCCAACATACTCCAAAGCTCATGTTCATTTTCTGGGTCTAAAATTTAGTTTGCAATACCTGGAAAAGCCTTGGAAAGTGGATGGCTTGCTGTACATGAAAGACGGGTGTTAGTAAATACACGGGTTTTAAGTTTTGTGTTGTTTTTTAAAGATGTATTTATTTGAGAGAGAGAGAGTGTGAAGGTTGGGGGTGGGGGAGGAGCAGAGAGAGAGAGAGTCCCAAGCAGACTCTGTGCTGAGTGCTGAGCCTGACTTGGGGCTCGATTTCAAAACCCTGAGATCATGACCTGAGCCGAAACCAAGAGTTGGACACTTAACCGACTAAGCCACCCAGACGCCCCTTGAGTTTTAAGTAGGCAAAGGCCAGCTTGCTCATTATTAATGAAGAATGAACATCAATTATTGGCCAGGGCATGAATGTGTGGGTGTGTTTGTGTAGTGTGTCTCCATATGCATGCCTGAAAATAGAGGTCAGCTTTGTGATACTTTAAAGTTGTATTTCAGAAGCCAGCATTTTGTCCCGTCAATAGTGATGAACTGCTATCTTCCCAAACAACTACTTCGTAGCTAGGACTTTCAGAGGTACCACAAAAGGAGGTAGTAATATTTGTCCCTCCTGTATTTTTGTGATGTATTTTCACTGACATACTGCTGTCTTTTTTTTAATGTCCATAGTTTCACATTCTAAATTCATGCTAATCTTGAGGAAAGTAATGCATAAAATACAGAAAAAAAAACCCAGATGGATAGTATTTCCCACGTACACTGTAAGTGGATGTACCAGAGAAGCCTGATTTCAGTCAATACTGAGCAACCACAGGAGGCAGATTGCCGATTAAGAAAAACAGGGGGACAATGTCAAGGAGTTTCCAGAATTCTTTAGATCATAGCTTTTGGAAGCATGTAAAAAGGCTTAGCTTTCAATAAGGATGCTGTAGACATTTGCTTAACAAATTCTTGTGAAGCCCCTTTGGGCCTGGGGTGGGCTGCAGGTGGTGAAGAGGCAGGGAGAGCCTGCGGGCAAGCTTTGCCACCAGCTGCGAGCAGGAGAGCCAGCTGCCTGACACTCTCCCCCTCCTTCCCCTGGCTCAAAGCTTGGGGCAGTTTGATACATGAGCTATTTCTGTCTTACGCTGACCTGTGTGTTAATACGTACTTTGGTACACAAACCTTTAATTGAGGGAGAAAATTATGTCAGGAAAGTGCTTGCTCTTGTGGGATTTTGCCAGGAGGATGCATGCATGATTTTAATAAAGGCAGATTTCTGTCAGCCACGTTCAAAAATCCGGTGAAGAGCCCTAAGAGCTCTAGCTCCTGAAATTATTACAGTTAGGACGGGAGAGAGAGTCAGGTCAACGTGGCAAAATGGAAACAAAAAGTCACTCGGCTCTGAAAGTCATGACTGTGCTAGATCAACCTGTTAAACTTCCACGTTAGGCTTCTCTCTTCCCTGTCCAGTTACTGCAGATGGCGAAGAGTCCTAGGGCACGTTTCATGCCGTGTGCCTCTGTTAGACCAGATGAAGTTATGAGGGATGAGTAAGGCAATCTGCACTCAGTGACCACTATGCGATATAAAAACGTTCTGCTTTGCAATATATGTGTGATTTCATTCCCTGTAAATCGTACATGAAAGAAGCATTTACCAGCATCTATCATATGAGGAAATAAGCTCAGAGAGGTTAGGTAACACACACAGTCATTCTGTTAGTCTGTTTTAAGTCCTGTCTGTCTGATTCCAAAGCTTATGCTGTTTGAAATAGTATGAGTAGACAGGAATCCCAATGTTTATACTCCCTTTGTTGTGTGATAATCTGGCATTTTGGCTACTAGGGGTCACCTGGTAGTGTAAATTGACTGCTTTTGGAGAAAGAGTAATTCCTTGCATAAAAGTAGGTCACAACTGGGAGGATCAATGAGTAAAAATGTTACTACCAAGCTGATATCTTTTTATTTGTTTCTCTGTTTCACTTTGGCATAGCCTGTGATGATCTTTCATCTCTGTTCTTATTCTGATTTCTCTTTCATTGCTTATTAAACAGCATTTAACATCAGACTCTAATCTTTTGATAGATTTCACCCCCCAGTGAGCTTATTTCATGAGCCATTTGTGCAATGAGGTTTCTGAAGTAACTTTTTGGCAATGGGGCAGAATTTCCCTTCAGAGATTTCTGAAAACCTGATATTGAATGTGGTCGGCACCCCTTTCAGAGCCTCCAAGAAAAGGAAACCAAACCTTAAGGTAGCTTCTGTGCATTTGTGGTCCTGTGACTCCTCATGAGTCACTCTGAGTGCTCTGGGCAAATTTGTCCAACTGTGCTTCCGTAGGACCAGGTGGCATAAGATGTGGAAATCGCAAAAGACTAGCAGAAATAAGTTTGCCGTCATTTCTTTCCAACTATTTGTAGCCACCAGATCTTCAGTATCTCTGCCACTGTGTATACATTCACCCTAATTGCAGAGGCAGTGGTCTGAAAGAGCTAATCCTTCTTTTAGTGGCACCTAATTTTTTTTCCCCCAAGGACTGACTTTTCTATCTGGTGACTCTGTTCTGTATCAGAATTTACACTTGCTGCAAAGCGACATGGGGGTGCATTCATAAAAAGGTGTGTGATGGTCAGAATAGGCAAAGAAATTCTATGTGAACTTCCGTTCTAGTGTTGCATCCTTTCATGGTCACTTTTGGGTGGTGGGCTACTTTGTTTTGGCATTTCCTTATTGGTTACAGGACTGTTCTTCTGAGAAAGGGTTTATTTTCTTTGGTCTGGTAATATAATAATTTCTTCAAATTACCTCCTTCCTTGCTTTTTCTGCAGATCTGCTGAGCCAGATGGAATTATGGCTGAGCTCTTCTCAGTCTCCTATCTTGCACATATTCTGACTGATGAAGAAATCTATTTATTGTAGCTTGAATGTCATTGGCCTACCCTTTCCTCTGACCCAGGAGTGAGCTGTCACATGGGCATCTGGTCTACCTCCAAACACTGCAGGGACACAGCCTGGCATATTATAAATTGCCTATTGGCGTGCTGTCTGCTTGACAGAGGAGCAGAGCCAGTTCTGGATACTTGCCTTGGTTTGCCACCAATTTTTGCTCTCAATGAGAGGTTAGGATGATGTCAGTTCACAAATCTTTGAGGAAAACTTGCCATCACCGAGCCTAGAGGTTTAGATGAATTTAATGGAGATTTACAGGTGTCTTTGAATGTGACTTTTGTTAGGAATTCACCTGGCTCAAATTTCCTGTGCATATTAAGTATGAATATAAATTTAGTTTATCCATATAATCATATTTTGAGCATTATAATCTGTAATCATGATTTCAAAAATCAAAGGGTGGAAGGACTCCTTAGCAGTATTTCAAATCTGCTCACCTAAAAATTACAATTTTTTCTTTCAGGAATTTGAACTTGACAAATGCAAAGAAATATCTGACATTGCAAAGGTGAAGAAAATGTTAGTTCCTTGGCACATAAGCAACATTAGTTCCTTTCTGGCTTTGCAGGGTCAGAACTCTGGACTCCAGGGAAGTGAAACTGTGAGTGAGGGAGTAACTGCTGTGCTAGCAGGCTGCGCGTCCAGAATTAAGCAAACCTAGCATTTTCTGTTGTACTGGAACCCATTAGTATGTTTCAGTATTATGTTTATTTTACTTTCCTGCTTCATGGATTAGCAAGTCACTTCGGAGGAAAGTATTTCACTTAGAATTCTCATATTTCTCATCTTTTCAATTGCTTTACTAGAAGACTAATATGTAATATAACAGTGATTATTTTAAATGTTATACTCCTTCTTGCCTTATTGACCAACAGTTTATATATTCATTTTCTATTGCTTTGTAAGAAATTACCACTTACTAGTAGTTAAAAACAAATCCCATTTATTATCTCGGAGTCCTGCAGGATGTTAGTGGGTTCTCTGCTTAGGTTTTCACGGGGCTGAAATCAATATGGCACCTTGGCTGAGTTCTCTTCTGGAGGCTTTGGGGAAGAATATGCTTTCAAGTTCATTCCGGCTGTCGGCAGTTTTTTACTTCTTCGTGGACTACATACTTACCGACTGTTGGCTGGAGGTCACTGTCAGCTCCTAAGCGTGGTGCTCAGGTCCTTGCCTCATGGTCCTTTCCATCTTTCGAGCTAACAGTGGAGAATGTTCTCTCACATGACATCCCTCCCATGCTTCACATCTCTCCAACTTGTGTCTCTGATCTCTAGACCCATATTTAAAGGGCTCATGTGATTGGGTCAGTCCGGCCCAGATGATTTCCCTGTCTTAAAGCCAAGTGTGTCATATGACATAACCTAATCAGAGGAGATTATACAAGGTGAATACACCAAGGTGTGAGGATCTTGGGGGGCATTTTAGGGTTCTGCCTCTCATAGTTTATATCAATGATCACAAAGTATCACTGTGAAAAGTCTGCAGGGGTTACATCCTTAATAGAGTGCTAATAGGAAGAAAAGGAGACGCTGCATGTAGTTTTATGTCTCAGAGGGCCGTTTGCTGATAGCATCAACGTGGATTTCCATGACAAGGCGTGTCATTTCCTGAGTGGTCCTATGATTTTTTTTTTTTGAGGGACATAAGGTATTTTAAACCCATTTTATTTTAAATTTGTCTTGAAAGAGGTGATTCACCCTTCTGTAGCTCAGATATTCTATGATATAAATAATAAATAACGTTGTTACAGGATAAATTAAATCTTTGTTATAATTTTGGTAGAAACTTAAATGGCTTCTTGTTCTCATTAATGCTACATCACCCGTATGGACTCCCTAATTCAGTTTTTCCACGTCTGGGGTTTTGTGGCTATTAGTCTCCTGAAGGACTAACCTTGAAACAACAGAACATACTGGGGCTTTTCACCAATAGGAATTCAGCTTAGTTCTGGAATGTATCATCCAAGTGTTAGAAAACTACATTACACTTCATTCAAATCCCTAGTATATGTCTTCAATGTGTCCAGTATATCAGCAGTCAACCTTTAAACTTGAGTTTTTCTGATTTTAATCAAGTTTGGGTGAAACCCACATACATTTATTTGTTACTTCAAATTTTGTATCATTTAAAAATAAATCAGTATCTGGGAAACTCAGACGTAATAAAGAGAAAACAGAAAATTACAGTTGGTCCTTAAACAATACAAGGGTTAGGGGTGCCAGACCCACGCACAGTTGAAGATCCAAGTATAAATTTTGATTTCTCAAAAACTTAACTACTAATAGCTTACTGTTGCCCAGAAGCCTTACTGAGACCATAAACAGTTGGTTAACACATATTTTGTATGTTGTATGTATTGTATACTGTATTCTTAAACTAAGCTAGAGGAAAGAAAATGTTAATCTGAAAATCATAAGGAAGAGAAAATACACTTACAGTACTATATGCTATTTATTGAAAAAAATACACATATAAGTGGACCAATGCAGTTCAAACCTATTTTGTTCAGGGGTCAACAATATATGTCATTCCATGTAAAGTAGTTTAAAACACAAACTTTTGTGGGGCACCTGGGTGGCTCATTTGGATTAAGCGGCTGACTATTGGTTTCAGCTCAGGTCATGATCTCAGGGTCCTGGGATCGAATCCTACATCAGTCTCTGTGCTCAATGCAGAGTCTGCAAAAGTTTCTCTCCTTCTCCCTCTGCCCCCGCCCCCCCCACCCCCTGCCTGGCTCACGTTCTCTCTCTCTTTCAAATCAATAGATAAATCTTTTTTTTTTTTAATGCACAAACTTTTGTGTTAGGGAGACCTAAATGTAACGATCAGCCAAACCCACCAATCAGGCAAGTGATTTAATCTTTCTAAAGCTCAGATTTCTTATTTCTATAAATTTAAGTACATTAATGTTACCCTTGCATCATAGTTCATTTGTCCAGAAACATTTTTAAAACCTATCAAATACCTGAACCCTGCCAAGCTCTGAGGACATAGCTGTGTATTATGACTATCTGAGGATATTCACACGTTTTATGGAGAAAGCAGATATGCCTTTTATAGAATTTATGGTCTAAAAAAAAGTGTTAGGATAAATGCAACAATAGGTTTAAAGTGCTTATCCTATTGCCTCATATTGTGTGGGGACTTAAAACATTCTCTATCCTTCCTTTCCTTTTCCCTGCCCAATCTTACTACCCTAAGACACGTCATAACTATGATTCTGACAAATGAATCTGAGAAGCACCTTGTTGCCGAGGGACTATTACAGAAAACAGCAGCATGGCAAATTGTTGTTGAGGAAGTGAGGTTGGGTAGTGAACTGAGTGCCTTGGTCAGTCCTGCTAGAACTGTGCCTTTCAGCAAAATGAGGTTGGCGCTTTCATTCCAAAGGTGAAGTCACAGCAGTTTGCATCACGAATGTTACCCAATCACAGAAAAATTGGCAACATTTACCTGACAGATGTCCAAGTCTTTATTAAAAGAAGGTTCTCACAGTTGACACTGGAGCTGCTGATGGTAAGGGGAGAGATGGTGATGACTGGATTAATGGGAAATATTGCAGTCATACTGCCAGCTTTACAGAATGATTTGCAAATAGTTTCTCTTTTGCTCCCTGCAATACCACTAGTAGAAAATGAGAAGCCTTTCATTTCATCTGGAGAGGGTTTAATGCTACTTTATATGGAACATGCGTAGCATGTTGTGAACTTGAACACCAAGGAGGAAGCAGCTCGCGTATTCGTATCTTGCGAGCAGAGTGGAAGGGACCAGAGAGGGCAGTTAGTGTGTGGGGACATTTGAGGTAAAGTATCCTGGAGTTGTAGCTCTTTCTGGGCCTTGACTTTGGCTGACTCCCTGAATACCATCCAACCACCCCGAAGTCTGTGTGGAACTTGGGATGCTGATCACTTCTTTCCCAGGTGTTGTGAAAAAGTGTGTTTCTGAAATACTCGGCATCCTTTGAGTAAACAATAAAAAGGATAGGAACAAGAATTAGTGACATTTTGAAGTAGTTTATTGGTATTACTGTGGCTTTGTGTCTATCAGATATGATCATTATAATCCAGAATTTATAGAATTATAGTCCAGAATTTATGGAATACAACCTCCATCTCTTCATCTTTCCGCTGAAACAGACTTCAGGATTCGGTGACAGACCCACTTTTATCTCTGCCCGTGAAAACACGGTGAGAGGAACATCTATCACAGGTTTTTGTTTTCTGTTTATTTTGGTGAAGATTTTATTTATTTATTTTTGAGAGATAGAGAGCACAAACGGGGAGGGGCAGAGGGAGAAACAGACTCCCCGCCCGAGCAGGGAGCCCGATGCAGAACTCGATCCCAGGACCCTGGGATCATGATCTGAGCTGAGCGCAGACGCTTAACCAACTGAGCCACCCAGGCGCCCCTCACAGGTGTTTTGTTTTGTTTTTTTAATAACAAAATTTTTGCTAATAAATACAAGATAGTGATGGTGGTTCATTCTGTCCCCAGTGATTCCTGAGTAGATTCTATGCAGCCCATAACTCCTCCAACAGTCTTTAGGGGGCTGTATTTTCCTTTTTTGTCCCCTCCGCTTTGAATCGCTTTGAATCGACAGCGTGCGGACACGGGGCAGCAGATCTTCCCCTGCACGCAGGTGGTGCAGACTGAGCCAGGTTCTTCTTGGGTTTCAGCCGCTCCCTGTTAAGCAATCAGAGCCGAGCGAACAGTCATGGAGGGAGGAGGCAAACGCTCAGAAAAGCAGGGAGCGGGTAGGAGTTTATGAAGAGGATTGTGTAGCGAAACAAGGTGAGACTCCCGTCGTGGTTTGTTTTCCTCTCCCTGGGATTCCTCTTCAGGCCGCAGAAGAGGCCGTTCTCAGTCGCGGGCGCTGGGACTGGGCACGTCCGTCCCGGGTCGAGCCTGCTGCAGCCCGCACCGCCCGCGCAGATTGCAGTCCTCTGCGGTCCGGCCAGCCCAGCCGAACCTGCGCGGTTTGTACCCCGTTACAGCCAGAATACCAAATTGGAGGTGTTCCTTTAGTGAAGCATTTGAAGGCAGAAACAATGAAAGCTTTCCCTGTCGCAAAATAGACTGCCCCCCCCCCCGGTGCTGCTTTAGGAACACAGACCTGTTTTGAGCAAGGCGAAGGCACAGCATCATTAACTCTGGTTTTTCCGTGATACGGAGTCTGTGGAAGGACCCTGATGAGCTCGCTTTCTCCTGAAGGGCTATATATACGGCTGTCATCTTAGAGGCGCACGTAAAATGGCTCCTTCCACACTTTTTTCAGATACATGGAAATACTTTAGAAACAGCTCATCAATCACTGGGAGATGACCGCTTTGCCTTGTTAACAAAACTTCCCTTTGTGATTTTGCAGCCGCGACAGCCCAACCCTGACTGGCGTTACTCTGCCTCCCTCCGAGCAGGAATGCACAGGTATGTATTTCCTTCCCTTTTTCCATCAGAAGAACTTTAACTTCGTATGGCTCAGACACATTCTGTGTCTAGAGGCCGGAAACTGCTGTCAAACTGAGAAGCTTTAGATACTTTGCCAGGGGAATGTAGTTCCTTTTGTCTCCATGTCTTTTCCTTGAAACACTGGAAATAGTGCCAAACACTTATCAAGGGCTGGCAAATGAGAGTTCCCTGTAAAATTACGGAGACAGGCTGCTGTGTACTTTCTCTCATCAAAAGTTCTGTAAGGAAATAATTACAGCTTCCTTTATCCCTTCCCCACCTATACTTTCTGTCCCTCCCTTAGAAATTATAATGAATACTGATGCTTTTAGACCTGAATATAAAGGTGTCGTCTACCTTGATTTTCTGTCACACATCGACCCTTAAATCCTATTAACCACAATAATGGCTGTTATTCTTGTTCGTGCTCATATTAGAATCTCCTTATCTTTTCCATCTTGTTACTCTCTCGTTGCCGTTCAATGGCATGGGCTCTTCGGAGGATGAGCCATGTGAAAGGCCTTTATTGAATATCTGGAGACCAAATCTATCTTATTTTAAATGAACCTAGAGTAATAGCATTACTCTAAGACTCAGATTAAATATAATTTCGCTTTCTCTACTTTGTCTCTTTGACAGTAATTGATTAACTACCATTATTCCCAGAGCTGATTTAGTGCCCAGGGCCAAATACAAGATTCTGGATTTTTGAGTGTCTTTGGAAACCAGGAAACTAATGATCACTACCAGCAAAAGGATTTAGTTTTAAGGAAGGAATAAACTCTAAACTTAAGCCCCTCAAAATGTCTAGGCAACACTTCAGTAGATCTTCACCAAACCTACATTGGTTTCTAAAAAGAGAGAGCTTACAAAGTGTGTGTTAAGTTAATGAAAAACTAGTTTTAAGTCCATTTAGAAATGCATTAAAGTAAAATAAATTAACATATTTGCAAGCATTACATTATAAGTCGAGCTGTTTCTGAGCAAGAAGCAATCAGTGAAGGCCTGAAGCTCAGTAGCTGGCATCATGAGATGTCACAGTGGAACCTGGGTCATAATTTTGGCCCAGAAACACTTGTGCAGATGCTGGAATAGTAGGCGTCAGGAGGGTTCTTTCTATTTGTTAGTGACCAGCTTATGCTTTTGCCCACATCTGAGCTATTGTTGCAAACCATACGTTAGGAAAAAGCGTGGTTTATAATACCAGCTTTTTCTCTCCTAGTTGAACTAGTGCTTTACTTGAGAAGTATCAAAGCCATGAGATGTGTCTTTCTTTCTTTCTTTTTTTTTTTTTTTAAAGATTTTATTTATTCAACAGAGATAAAGACAGCCAGCGAGAGAGAGGGAACACAAGCAGGGGGAGTGGGAGAGGAAGAAGCAGGCTCACAGCGGAAGAGCCTGATGTGGGGCTCGATCCCGGATCGCCGGGATCACGTCCTGAGCCGAAGGCAGACGCTTAACCGCTGTGCCACCCAGGCGCCCCTCAAACTACATTTGAAATAAAATGCTAAAACATATCACTTCCTTATTCCATTTTCAAATGGAAAAAAAAAAAAAGCCAAGTGTGCTCCTATTCAGGTTTCAACTAAGATACCATGAGATATAAGTAAGATGAGGAATGAAATAAAAATTGAAGCTAAATGTAACTTATTCCTCACAGTATAGTACACCGAACATATATTAGAGTTGTAAACTTAAAGAATACTCTTCTCTTTCTACACATGTGCTTGGCTTCTTGGCCGTTCCAGCCTCAGACACCATGCACCTGTGTCTTTGAAAATTCTGCTTTGAGTTGAGCTGGTTCCAGGGTAGTTACATCTCCAGAATGAATCTGATTGAATGCATAGAATTTGCTGGTAGAATCCAGGAACACATGAAGGATATTAATATTGGGGGGAAAAAAAGAAAAGATTCTAGGATGTAGATGAAGGGAAGAATTGCAGTAGGGCAGAGCTTAATGAGTGAATTTTGATTAGATATGTTACTCAGAGTCAAGAGTGAAAGAATATTCAATTGATAGATGGGCTTCCCCCACAATAGTTCAAGATTGTCTGCTCTGCTGCCTCACATAACCTTGCAGATAGTAGTATAAATTTTGTTTTAGAAACTTAATTTGCAAGATGAAACAAGGTCTTTTTGAAAAGAATCCCCTAATTCTGGTGAGGATTTTCTTGGATGATATTTACTCTTACTGTCCCATTTGTTCCTTTCTTCATTCATCCATCCCCCAAATATATGAGGGTCTCCTATGTGTGAGCGTTGGACATACATACATGAATATGATGTTCGCTCCATCCCTGAATGATTTATGTTCTATCTCTGCTTGCGTCTAAGGGTGTCCCAGTTCATGTCTCATTCCCTGCAATATTTCCTGCTGAATTAATCTCTTCTGAATTGGGATCTGTGAGTAGTGGTGATAGGCTTCCTCAAGGCCCAGGAAATGTAGGGTGGGTTTTCTATAAGTGGAAGATACAGAAAGAGTAAAACAGAAAATAAGGTTAAGAAGTAATTGGGTAACTAAATGGGAATAATGCTACATTTGTCAGCAAATAATTTTCATGTTTTTTCGTCTTTGCTATAGAGGACCCAGACACAAGAGAATCAGCAAGAGAGGCCTGGGGCTTCTGAGAACAAGCTCGCCTCATCTGCTTCAGCATTAAGATGTAAAAATGGCATTAGCCCTCTGATGGGCTCCCTGTTAGATTTACTGAACACCACGTGGCATTAATGACAACCAAAATTGCCATAAAGATAAAACATGTTTATTGCCTGCATAGTAGAGCCAGCAGTAAGTCAGCAATGCTTTTGCCATTTATGGAAGGTGACTGCTCAGCAGTAATTGCTTCAGTTCAATTGTGAGTCGAGTGTGTTAGCCGGAGCCCTGCCTCCAGAGCTGCACGCACTTTCTCAGGGTGGAAGGAGATCCGGAAAGTCGTTTATGGTCTAACCATTCTTTGGGTCTGTGTGTTTACTCAGCTCTGTGCACCTAGAGGAGGCTGGCATTCTACGGGCTGGTCCAGGAGGGCCTGATCAGCAGTGGCCAACAGTATCCAGTGCGACACCAGGTAAAGCCCCAAGGTTTCTCTCTTCTTGCTGGATTCTAGAAGGCACTCAGATGACCTGTTTTTTTGTTTGGTTGTTTGGTTGTTTTTTAAAATCAGGAATGTTAATGGTTCTCTTTTTGGTCCTTATTCTTTTCCTTACATGTATGATTTCCTTACATATATACATGATTCTTTTGATTTTCTACTTAATGTTCTTCAAGAATTGAAAGCAGAGAAGTGTGTGTGTGTGTGTGTGTGTGTGTGTGTGTATGTAAAGTTCTTTTGTAAAGTAACCAGGCATCTTTCACATGCTTAGGCTATCCGAGCCACACAGAGAAGATCTGGTGGCCTCATGCACAGAGATGGCACTGTTAGCAAAGATCTTTTGGTTGAAGACAATGGAAGCCCATTCCAAGTGGTAAGCAAAAGGGAGATACGTAGATAGATCTAGAGATCGATATGTAGACGGATGCAATGGAGTTTCTCATGGAAGTGGAAAGTTATGAAAAGCAAGGCACCACTCTCTTTGACTTCAGGGCAAAGTCAGACCTGCCTCTTTCTGCATATCTACGTCATTTTGCAGACTGACTTTTACTCCCTTGACATGAACATATGCACACGTGACCATCTCACAGTTTCTTAGTTTAGAGGACAAATGGGGACTGATTCCTAATCCATACTTTCAGGAAATAGAATCTGCCAGATTGGATCAAGAACCCAAAGGCTGGGAGAGCAGAGGAAAATTCCTTAAACTTGTATTTCCTTAGTTTCCTTATTTTTGCCTAATCACTAAAGCAATGTCATGTAATAAAAATATGGCTTTGTAGGCCCATCCCTCTGGCAGTTTTCAGAAAGGAAGGATTACCGAGACTGCAAATGGTGTCTATCATAATCCCCTATTAATAGAACATCATGATGATGATAGTAGTTCCTGATTATCGAGCCACAATCTACTTGGACATTGTGCCGAGCACATAAAATATGTGATCTCATTTATCCCCCGTGACAACCTTGCAAGGGATTTATTATGTCTACTTTACATATGGGAAGCTGGAGACACAGAGAGGGCAAGAAACATACCCAGGTTCACGTAGTTTGTTAGTGGCAGAGGTAGGATTTAAACCCACGTGTGTCTTGCTCCAAATCCAGCTGTCTGTAGCACTTACACTCCTCGCATGGCTGGCTTGCAAGAACTCATCCAAATTCAAATACATACGTAGATACGTAGATACGTTACAGATGACATAAGTGTGCATGTGAAACATTCTTTCCAAAAATAATCAGGTGCCTTTCAAATGATTGGGCTCTCCGAATAACGTGTGCAGCTACGGGCCCATTTTTGCTGGCAACTTGGAGGGCTTTTGTTGATTCTAATCAGCCAGCATTTGCTATTTATGAATGTTGCATGATTCAACTAAAAGTCACATTTGTCAAAAAAAAAAAAAAAACAACCGAAACAACAAATGCACAAGTTAAAGCAATTCATTAGAGAGTAATATTGCCAGATGGCAAGGAGACGAACATGAAATAGTTCATTGACAAATCTGCAACCACAGTGCCAGTGATGGAGTGAAGAAGTGATGGAGGAGGAAGTGTGTTGGGCTGCCAAGTGTCACAGGATGGGAGGCATCTGGAATGGTAAGACTACTCTGTGAAAGCAGCTACACCCATGCCCTGCTCACCTGCCTTCATTCCAGGGCTTTTCCTGTTCTCGCAGAGGCTTTGTAGGTCAGCCCGATGAGGCAGGAACTAAATTTGAGTACATTTTCCCTTTCACGGATGCTGCTGGTGGGTGTACATTCCCAGGCGGATGTGCAATAGGAACTGTCCGCTGATTATTTCATCTGCATCTGGCCCAGGTCTCTTTCCTTCAGATTTGAAAGAATGTTAGGAACCCATCTTCTTGACGGAAGATAAGGAAGGAGTCTCCATTGCTCCCCTTCTCTCTTGTCCCAACCTCTCTTGTCTAATCCCTTCTGTCCAGGACCATGCCTGGCTCCTGACACATGAGTCACAGTCCTCATGGACTGAGCTGGACAGAGCTTCCGTCTTCCAAGCCGTCCATGGGTGATCTAACTGTACCTTTCAACACACCTCCTCACCGGTGACATGAAGCTAAAGGGGTGCCCCTCTGCCTTCTCCTCTGTCCTTTTGACACTTTGAGGTTTTAGGACTCAAAATATGTTCTGCACTGTCAGTAAGGAATATGGCATAAGATTAGGATTTGGAATCAGATCTGAATTGAATTGCAATTCCAGACTTACTTGCTGGGTGAGCATAAGCAAGTTGCTTAAATTCATGTTTTCCCAATTACCCCATCTGTAAACTGGGTATAATGATATCACCTATCTTAGTGAGTTGCCATGATTACTAAAGAAGAAAGAAAGAGCTGAATATAGTGCTCGACATACAATATTAATAAATGCCTAATTTTCTCACTTTTTTTTCTGGAATTGTTTTGTGCAATCTATGATGTGGCCTTGGCTGATGACCTGGTGGCCAGAATTCAGTAATTCTCATTTCTGGACCCAGAGACACACCCTCTAAGGTTGTCTGGATCCTCCTGACAGATGTGCAGCCCAGGCATTCTCCCGACCCCCCACCCCAGCTGCCCTTCTGGAGGTGGAATGAGGAGGCTTCATTAGTTCTGCCCAAAGAAAAGGAAAATGCTTCAAAAAACTTTGTTGTTTCCAGTCCCAAGAAGAGCCTGCCTTTCGCTGATTCTCTTGCCCTTTGTGCCTCACAATGAAAGTGCAGTTGCTTCTAGAAGGGTTCCTCCTGTTGCCTGGGTCTCCTTATACTTGTGTCTGAGATCCCCTCATGAACCACTGCCTTCTCACACCTAAAAGAGCTGCAGCCGGCGGGCATGGAGAGAGAGAGGCCGGCTGGGCACCAATCCTCATTCCCATGTCTTCCTTGTGCTTGTTTTTCCTCCATTGATGAATTCTTTTGCTTTGTCACTCAACTGTTCATTTATCTTCACAGTCCACAAAAACCTAGGATAAGAATGTCATGCCCTGAAAGGATCAATGGGGACATCACCAGGTGATGTTTTCTGAAGGATAAACAAGTTAGGCATCAAATCGGTTAATCCTGCTTACTGGCCCCCTTCTCCAGCCTCACCTCTGTGTGAGCAGACCTGGGCGGAGGGCGTCTTCCTTAGCAGCTTCCCGTGAGGCTGAGCAGAGAAAGCAGATGGGCTGAAGAGGGAGAGCAGGGCATCCAGTTACAGCTGCTTCTGCAGACGGAGGGATGTGTTGGGGGGGGGAGGGGCATTAAAGGGCCATTCACGTTTACCACCCTCACTTTCTCAATGCGAATGTTCTGAAGAGGTTTTAATGAGTGCTCTCTTGTGATCAGCTCCTAGAGGGAATCCCGGGAGGTTACAGAAAGACTGCCCCTGCCTTTGAGAGAGCCTGTCTGGCTTCAGCACACCAGGCTGCTTTGCTATCCCCCACTGGTTCTTTTGAGCCCCCGTTTCTACTTTTCATTACCTGAGGCAACAGATTATTTCTGGAGTGGGAGATACTATTTTCAAAAGAGCTCAGGGAATTCCAAAACACACAGCACTACCAAAGATAACACTATAGCTTGTCAAGGAAGACCCGGGGATCCGGGAAGGATTAATTAGGCAGGCGAGATGACGAAGACAGGGAGGCTGAGGGAACCTTAGAGTGACCAGACAGTGGTTCTCAAAGTACAGTACTCGGAGCAGCCACCCCAATTCCTACTCAATCCGAAATTCTCAGGGTGGGGCCCAGAAATCTCTGTTTAAACAAGCCCTCCACGTTATCCCGATGTACCCCAAAGTTTCAGAAATGGTGTAGAATCAAGAGTAAATATTCCTGAGGCTGTGTGATATCTCTGGAGGCTCAGAAATCGTGCAAGGAAGGCATCTATTCATGATTCTTGCAGGAAGCAGGAGCCCTTCCCCTGTATCACAGAGATGACCGCTAAGAGTTCAGGCTCCAGGTCAGAGTAACCCTCCTTTGAATTCTAGCTCTGCCACTTCTCGGTTCTAAGTCCCTTATTTAACTTTTCTGAATCCTAGTTTCTCTGTAAGATGGAGATAATAGTAGTGTCCACCTAATACAGTTGTTACAAGAATCAAATGAGATAATACATGCACGTTACAGAACCTAGAGAACAACGTTTGGTAGATGGTAGTTATTTTTGTGATTTTTCAAGGTTTGAGTCTATCTTTCACATTGAGAATTTAGGTCTGAGTTGTTCTGTGTAGTCTCTGTGGGAAGGCAAGGCTCTATTCTAGAGATTTTCTTAATGCGCCTTTTTTTTTTTTAATGTCCCTGGGGAATTGTTTTTGCCCTGGTTTGCCTGTCTCTCTATTCCATGGAAGATGGACGCAGTTTATGTGCCCTAGTTTCATTGTGTTTGGGGGAATTCGTGCTTTTATTTGTTTTAGGCATTCCTACCTCTCTGACAAAATCAACTTTCCATGAAGGGGCTTCACGTAGACTCCGTCTCTGATTCTTCTCCAGAAAGAAGCCATGATCCTTGAGTTTTTTCGGAATCCATTTAGGAGCACTGCCAACACGAATTTTTCCGCTTCATGAGTGAGTGCAGCCTCAGGCCTTGTTTGAGAATTTAGAAAGCCTGCTGTTCCACTAACCTGCTCACCCTCAACTTCTCCTGTTGTCATGGCAATCACAGTCCTGGGAGGTGTGTACAGATCCATATTAGGGGAAAAAATGAGATCAGCGATCTGTGTGTGTGAGGCAGCTCCCTCACTGGCATCCTCCACCCACCCCTGCATCTCAGGGCCAGAGTGCCAGCCTGGCTGAGGGGTCTCTAGCTGAGGAATGTGAGCCCTTGTAAGGTGCACTTTTACTTTCTGGGGGTTTGGGGCTCATCATGTCTGCTGGAGTTCTCTGTGTGGCTTGTGTTTTGTGTTCTGACCTGGCCTGGAGGGAGGGAGCAAGACAGTGTGGGAAAGGGGAATTAGAATCCTCTACCTAGGAGAAGCCATGAAACTTAAGTCTGTGGGGCATCATTCATTTGCCTTTGCCTCCTCCTTTAGAAGAACACCCTACACCTTCTATTTTTCATGGTCATGTAAATAAAAAACTAGAATGAAACTTCCTGGTTTTCCCCAAATTAAACATTTATTTTTTTAAGATTGTATTTATTTATTTGAGAGAGAGAGCGAGAGAGAGAGAGAGAGCGCGCGCACGATCACGGAGAGGGAGAAAGAGACTCCCTGCTGAGCAGAGAGCCCAACGTGGGGCTCAGTCCCAGGACCCTGAAATCATGACCCGAGCCAAAGGCAGACACTGAACTGACTGAGCCACCCAGGCGCCCTTAAACATTTCTGTTTAATAAATTGATTCTGAGATAGTTCTTTCCCTCCACCCTGTGTTTCCTCCACCTCTCTCATTTTTTTCTACACCATTTTTTCCGGGATTGGTTAGCTCTGGGCAGAATACAATCAGGGTTGGGACCGTGATACTAAATAAATAAATTTCTTCCTTGAAAGTGGCCCAAAACAGAGTTCATATGCTTCCTGAAAATCCAGTCCCATCTGCACTCCGGTGTATGCTCCTGGGCATACATTTTAGAGGGTATAGTGAGGAGAGAAGAGTAGCAAGAACTGTTCCCTTAGGCTCCAGTTTCCTTCAAATCCCACAGATGCAGAGAAGCTGCTAATGCAGGGTCAGGAAATGGATACTCATTATAGTTCCTTAGGTTATCATTGATCCATTTAATGTGTCACTGGAGTATACGGTCTGGCCCCTGAAAACGTCATCATGAGAAACAACTTTTGAATAATGTCTTAGGAAAATAATACACTTTTATTCTTCTTTTGTTTAAGAGTGTTGCATGGGACAATAGATTTTCCAAATTACCTTCTCTTCTAGTTTTGTCTGCATACCATAGTTCGTAGCTAAATTTTTAGACCCCTTATCAAAAGGGGAATTCAGGTTTCTATTGGGAAGATTCTAGTGTCTCAAAGGACCAAGGAAGGGCAGGGGTCACCAAGTCTGCCACCTGACTTGGCTCAAAGATGACAGGCTACCTGTGTAGCCTGAGAACCCTGTGGCAAAGCAGAAGTGAGAGTCTATACTTCATTCTGGAGGAAAGATGGCTTGGATTGTTTGGAACTGATGGGCTTAGAGCTTCTCCCTGAGAGGTGCTTAGACAAAAAGGACCTACTTATAACCTGGGTTGAGGGCAGAGGAGAAGTAATGACTTTAAGCTTTGCAACTCTAGCAAGTGTTGCCTGCAGCCTCACTAATTCTAGTAAAGTGGAAATGAAAGCCTGTCCCCAGCAATAGCAAGGGTCTTCAATGACAAATATTTTCAGAGAAACTCAGCCCAGATTCCAGAAGAGCTTGAAATGTTCATTTTCACAGAGGCAGTCAACTTTGAGTTGAAAAGGTCGTTGTCTAATTTGGAGAAACATATTCAGGTCAAGCACTGGCTAGAGTCTGGGGGCCCCTAGGGAATGGCCATAAGAGAGTTCATTGTCAGGAGACCTGGACTTGAGCATGTGGACTGGAGAGGAGCCTCTTCTGCCTCTGCACTTAGAGCTTGTCACCCACAGTGGAAAAAGGAGAGGGGGAGGGCGCCTGGGTGGCTCAGTCAGTTAAGCATCTGCCTTGGGGTCAGGTCACGATCGCAAGGTCCTGGGGGACCTTGTTGGGCTCCCCACGTTGGGCTCCCGCTCAGCAGGGTTTCTGCTTCTCCCCCTCCCTCTGCCCCTGCTCATGCTGTCTCTCTCGCTCACTCTCTCTCAAATAAAGAAAATATTTTAAAAAAGAAAAAGGAGAAGGAGCAGAGATCAATGCCATTCCACTCTTACCTCAAGGAGACCAACAGTTTCCTCAGCAGTAGCCCTGTCTGGAATGGTCTGTCTCCAGGGGGCTGGGCTGGGTGAAGGATGGGAGAAGGCAGTCCTGAGGATGGCAGTGCCAAAAGAAATAAAGAGAAAAAGGAGTACACTTGAAACTAATATAACACTGTATGTTAACTATATTGGAATTAAAATTTTAAAAAGTATGTTTGTATCAGTAAGGATAAAGGAAAATGAGAGCTTTATAGAAGTCAGACTCACAGGTGTAACTCTAGAAGATTAGGGTATAAAAAGGTAACTTTTAGGGACCAAATTTGTATCCACAAGAAAACAGGGATGATGAGAAGCTTATTGCTGCTAGAGTTGTGGCTCTCGACTGTTGAATCGCTAACAGTGTACCTGGGCCTCTAGATTACAGCTGCCAGTGAATGTAATAAGCAACCAAACAAACTTCAAAAAATGAAGAAAGTCTGAACAAACAAGGTTGTTGTTGATGGTCCGAGAAAGTCTGCCGGTCTGTGCTTGCTTCCCACGTTGGACCAGTCCTGTGTCCAGAGCCGTTGCTCTAGGCAGCATCATGCGCCAGGCTGAGTAGTGAGGTGACATTTCCCAAGTCTTGTCTTATATGCTTCTTGACTCTGCACTATAGATACTGTCTTACCCAAAACACATGCATCACACCTCTGTTCCCATAATCATCGAGGGTCACCGAAAAGTCGGTAGCAGGGCTAAAAGCCTCAGCCTGAGTAAGTGATTTACATTACATGATGCGCACCAAGCCGCCTGTCAGAGAGTTTTGGGGAGAAAAAAGTACCACCAGGTATGGAGAAAGCCCTGGGGTGGACGCCTTTGAGCCTGTGAGATTGGCTCTGTGTTTGATGACGAGCCATGGGATACAGATACCTTTTAGCAAGGAAGAATGTATGTGGATGAGAGGCTCTTTGTTGTTGAAGTATCAGAATCTTTAAATCCTGTGCGGTTACCCCCTGTTGCTGTAAAATAGTCTTTTAGAACAAGAGAAAGGAAGATTTAATGAACGATTATTTATTGAAACTGTGACAAGCACTTTGTATGCACTGTATACTTAAACAGGAGAGAAACACATTGTTATTCCCATGTTTTAGAAGGGGAAATTGAGACTCGTAGAAATTAAGTGACTTCCGCACATTTACACATTTAGTGTTTTTCGCTCACTGTTATATTCCCAATGTCAAGCAAGGTGTCCATACAGTGGTGCTTAATATTGGTTGACTCATTAATGAATACAGTGGCAAAGGCAATATTTGAACCATGTCTGCCTGCTGGTGAACCCTGTGCACTTAACTCACACCCTACTGATACTTTGTCCCACATGCCAGATGAAGGGAATAGCTGGGTAACTTGGAGAGGACTACTCATTGTCTGAGTTCCAGGCTGACTATGGGGTCTGTATTGGTTTTTCATTATTATTATTATTATTATTATTATTAATTATTATTATTATAACAAGTTACCACAAAATTCATGGCTTAAAGCAATGTGAATTTACTATTGTACAGTTCTGGAGGTCAGGAGTTTTACTGGGCTAAAATCAAGGTGGATTCCTGTTACTATATAACAAGTATCCACTCCCCTTCAGTTTCCAATAACCTGTTTCTCATTTGCATTAGAGCGGTCACTGACAGCCTCTTTAATGTCCATATTTCTACTAACAGACGATGTAGGTATTCCCTAAGATGTTGATATGTTTTCTCTAACATTGCTCACATCTTTCTGAGTCCTCTCTAGCCGAGTCTTAGTAGCTACTTTTCTACTAAGAGTCTGCTCAAAGTAAGTTAGGCACTTTATCTCATGCTTCTCAGAATTCTTCCAATCTCTGACCATTGCCCAATGCCAAAGCCACATCAACATTTTTAGTTATTTCTAATAGCAGGACCCCACCTCCAGGTACCAAAATCTGTATTAGTTTCCCAGGACTGCTGTGCCAAATTACCACAAACGAGGTGGCTAAAACCAATACAACTTTATTATCTCGTAGTTCTGGAAATCAGAAGTCCAAAATGGGTTTCCCTGCACTAAAATCAAGACGTCAGCAGGGCTCCATTCCTTCTGGAGGATCTAGGGGAGGGTCTCTTTCCTTGCCATCTCCAGCTTTTAGAGGCTGCCTGCATTTCTGGGCTTCTGGATCCTTCATCTTCCAAGCCAACAGGATAGCATCTGCAAATCTCTCTCTGATTCTGACTTTCCTGCCTCCCTCTTTCTCTTATTGAGGACTCTGGTGATTACATTGGGCCTGCTTGCATAATCCAGGATAATCTCTGTCTCAGCATCCTCAGTTTAATCACATCTGCAAAGTCCCTTTTGTCATGTAACATAACATTCACAGGTTTCAGGAATTCGGATACCAGCATCTTTGGGGAACTATTATCTGCCTACCACAGGGTCTTTCATGTTTAGGCAGATGTGGCTGTGAGCATCTGTGTGTTGTAAACTTCAGTAGAGGTGAAGGTAAAATAAAGTGCATATTAGGACCATGAAGAGACTCCAGTGTGGACTAGACTTTACACAGCTTTGAAGGCTATTATTAATTGTTGGAACTTTGGTGGAGATTAATTAATCACCTCCCTTTCCCTCTAAGTCTTAACTAATTAAGAATAGATGCAAAGACCCAACTGAGGAATCAAAGTTCAGAATCAGATTTATTATTGGTAAAGACGGTCTGGAGAATATGTCAGGGCCTCTCCCTCCCAAATACAAGGGAGGAAAAATCAATAATGGCAGACCACTCCCTTGGTGAGAAGGGGGAATCATCCTAGGTTGATTATCAAACGGAGCTAGAGCAGAGAGTGAAAAAGAGTCAGAGGAGAGGTATATCATGAAAAAACAGTGACTGTTAGTGCCAACTTTCCCCACCCAGAAGCACGATCCATTTCAAATATGACTTATGGTAATCTCTCCAATTGGACAGATAACTTTTCCTTCCTGGGAAGAGTAAGTATGGAAATGGAGCTAAAGGTGAAAGCCCCCTTCCTAGCCCATTCCCCAAAGATGGAAGTATTGGTTGCTGGGGTCTCTTTTCTATGGGCAGAGGTGAAAATGGGGAGACAGGAGGAAGATAGTACTTTGTTACGTTAAAGAGTAAGAGACATTGTTCTGTCCCAGGCCTAAAAGTATTTTCCCAAGAGTTCGAGAGCAGTCAGGAGAGGACAGAACTCTTTGGATCACCCACAGCCTGATCTAGAAGGAGTCAATTAAAGGGCGTGATAGCTAATGGAGAAGTCACTGTCCCCAGGGTGATGCCAGGACACAAGGACAGTGCCTGTTGCCTGCCCTGTGTATGCATCTAGCATCTGTGTCTGGGTGAAAGCAGATTAAAACGTATATTCAGGACTTCCCTGAAGAAAAATTGCAGAGTCTGATTGTGATTGGTTAGCATGTGTGTGTGTTGGGGATTGTGGGCAGTTTGGGGGAGGAGATACTTTGGCCAGTATTCACTTGCTTTTCCTGAGTGTGATGTCCTCTGTCAGGGGCAGGGGTTAGGGTGGTTGCAGGCCAAGCCTGTGGACACAGGATTTGTTTGTGTGTTTTTTAGGAACTTTTTTTTTTTTTTTTTAAGATTTATTTATTTATTTATTTATTTGACAGAGAGAGAGAGACAGCGAGAGAGGGAACACAAGCAGGGGGACTGGGAGAGGGAGAAGCAGGCTTCCCGCTGAGCAGGGAGCCCGATGCTGGTCTTAATCCCAGGACCCTGGGATCATGACCTGAGCCAAAGGCAGATGCTTAATGACTGAGCCACCCAGGCGCCCCTTTTAGGAGCATTTTGGATAACAGACCTATTCTCATACTAGCTACCTCAAGATCCAAACAGGCTGGGTACCTCCAAAGCCTAGAGCCTCTCAGCACCCTCAGCAGCTCTGACTGGAGACCAGGTCACTCCCCATGCCTCTGAGAGGGTTTAGACATGAAACCCATGACAGAACCTCCTTGGAGGCCAGTATCCCCCCTACAGGGGACTGCGTCACCAAGATGTTAATCCAACTGTCATCCCTGCAGTCTGCAGTGAGTGCGGTTGTGTTTAGTCCGTCATCAGCGCCATGTCAGTTTCCCTCTGTTGGACCAAGTATAAATTGATTCTAATTATTTGCTTTGGGGAAATTTCTTTAGTAAGAATGAGCTCTCTCTAAATATAGGGATTTAGAGATATAAATTAGCTTCTTTGTCCTCTCTCACTCAGGGTTGCAACTCTGCATTTAGGATACTAACCCTTTAAATGGCTGTAATTTGATGAGCACTAGGAAGATCCTCACAAAACCCACCTCACAGGCAGGTTCCTAGAACTCCACCCTTCTCCACAACAGTCTCTTTTAAATTAATTTCTTTCCTTTCTTTTCTTTCCTCTTTTCTTTCTTTCTTTCTTTCTTTCTTTCTTTCTTTCTTTCTTTCTTTCTTTCTTTCTTTCTTTCTTTCTTTCTTTCTTTCTTTCTTTCTTTCTTTCTTTCTTTCTTTCTTTCTTTCTTTCTTTCTTTCTTTCTTTCTTTCTTTCTTTCTTTCTTTCTTTCTTTCTTTCTTTCTTTCTTTCTTTCTTTTCCTTTCCTTTCTTTTCTTTTTTTTCTTTTCTTTTCTTTCTCTCTCTCTCTCTCTCTCACACACACACACACACACACGTGAAGTATTAGAGTACCCTATCCAACAGTGGTTTCCTTGGCTTGACTCTAATACAGAATTCGGTTAGAACCCTCTGTATAGTCATTAAACAAACATTAAGCACCTACTTGAAGTCAGTTTCTAATCTCGGTGATGTCAATATGATGTTAACACAGTCCTGTCCTCATAATTTAGTGGAGGAAGATAGAAATGTAAGGAAATAAGATAGAAATATTACTGTGTCATGTGATAAGGACCATGATCGTGCCATGCAGAGGCAGGGCCAATGAGGAGGAAGGAAGCTGGGACAAACCACCAGGGCCTATCAATCCAGAACGGGACCCAGGGTCTATCCATATTGTAATCTATACGAACTACATGTAAATGTGATAAGCTGGTCCACCTTTCCTGAGAGGGCGCCTGAAATTGTTTTCAAGGGGCCTAAACCCTCTCTCAGCAACCATGAATACTGGATAGTCGTGGGAGCCCAGAAGATGGAATTGGGGATTTGGGCAACCATCTGAGGGACTGTGACATTTAATACGGGGTATTGAAGGATGGTGTGTAGGATATGGAATGGAAGAGAGCTCTGGACAAAGTGAACAATACATATTAAAAAAACCACCAAAAACCAGGGTGGCTCACTTGGTTTAGCATCTGACTCTTGATTTTAGCTCAGGTCATGATTTCAGGGTCGGTATCTCAGGGTCATGAGATCGAGCCCTGTGTCAGGGTTTGTGTGCATGCGCTCTCTTTCTCTAAAAAAAAAACACCAAACAAACAAACAAAAAACCCCAAAACAACACAACCAAAACAAAACAACGAAAACCAGAATGCATAATCTAGGTGAATAGAATGAGTACACTTGATGGGTGGAAGGGATAAAGGGCTGTTAGGAAATGAGATCAGAAAGGCAGACAAGAGTTAGATTTTGTAGGGCCTTCAAAATCCTGCTAAACAACTTGAAGTTTCATCTGCTGACAGTGGAGCCACCAGAAGGTTGGTTGGTTGGTTGGTCGGTTGGTTCGTTGGTTGGTTGGTTGGTTGGTTTTTAAGAAAAGAAGCTCTATTGAGCCCTTTTACCATTGCTGAATCTTCAAAAATCATCCTATAATGTCAAGACAAGCTCATGAGCTATCAACTCAGTGTTCTTCCCCACCTAAACCAAGGACTGGAAACTTTAAATTCCAGTATAGTTAATATACAATGTTCTATTAGTTTCAAGTGTATAATACAGTGATGCAGCAATTCTATACATTATTCAGCATCATGATACTTATACTCTTAATCCCCATCACCTATTTCTCCCATTCCCCAACCTACCTCCCCTCTGGTAACCATCAGTTTGTTCTCTATAATTCAGTCTGTGATTTTGTCTCTTTTTCTTTCTTCTTTTTCTTAAATTCCACATATGAGTGAATGCATATGGTATTTGTCTTTCTCTGACTTATTTCACTTAGCCTTATTACCCTCTAGATCCATCTAGTAGTTGCAAATGGCAAGATGACATTCTTTTTTATAGCAGAGTAATAGCCCATCGTACATATATACCATATCTTTTTTTAAGATTTTATTTATTTTTTATTTGAGAGAGAGAGTGAGTGAGAGAGAGAGAGAAGGAGAAGCAGACTCCCCACTGAGCAGGGAGCCCAACGTAGGGCTTGATTCCAGGACCCTGGGATCATGACCCAGGCCGAAGGCAGACGCTCAACCAACTGAGCCACTCAGGTGTCCCATATACCACATCTTTTTTAAAAAAAATTATGTCTTCTTTATCCATTCATCTAAAGATGGACACTTTGGCTGCTTCCATAATTGGGCTACTGTAAATAATGCTGCAATAAATATAGGGGTACATATATCTTTTTGAATTACTAGTTTTTGTATTTGGGTAAATACCTAGTAGTAGAATTACTGAATCAAATGACAATTCTATTTTTAACTTTTTGAGGAATCTCCGTACTGTTTTACACCGTGGCTGCACCGGTTTTCAGTCCCACCAACAGTGCATGAAGTTTCCTTTTTCTCCAATCCTTGCCAACACTTGTTATTTCTTGTGTATTTGGTATTAGCCATTCTGACAGGTGTGAGGTGATATCTCATTGTGGTTTTGATTTGCATTTCCCTGATGATGAGTGATGTTGAGCCTCTTTTCACGTGTCTGTTGGCCATCTGGATGTCTTCTTTGGAGAAATGTCTGTTCACGACTTCTGCCCATTTTTTAATTGGATTATTTGGTTTTGGGTGTTGAGTTGTATAGATTCTTTATGTATTTTGGATACTAACCCTTCATCAGATATGTCATTGCAGATATCGTCTCCCGTACAGTAGGTTGCCTTTTAGTTTTGTTGGTTGTTTCTATTGCTGTGCAGAAGCTTTTTATTTTGATGTAGTCCCAATGGTATATTTTTGCTTTTGTTTCCCGTGCCTCGGGAGACATATCTAGAAAAATGTTGCTATTGCCCATGTCAGAGAAATTACTGCCTGTGCTCTCTTCTAGGATTTTTATGGTTTCAGTTCTCACATTCAGGTCCTTAATCCATTTTGAGTTTATTTTTGTGTATGGTGTGAGGAAGTGATCCGTTTTCATTCTTTTGAATGTAGCTGTCCAGTTTTCCCAATACAGTTTGTTGAAGAGATGGTCTTTTTCCCATTGCACATTCTTACCTCCTCTGTCAAAGATTAATTGACCATATAATCATGGGTTTATTTCTGGGCTCCGTATTTGTTCCATTGATCTATGTGTCTGTTTTTGTGCCAATACTATACTGTTTTGATGACTACATCTTTGTGTAGTGTCTCTTGAAATCTGGGATTATGATACCTCCAGTTTTATTCTTTTTTTCAAGATTGCTTTAGTTATTCAGGGTCCTTTGTGGTTCCATACAAATTTTAGGATTATTCTAATTCTGTGAAGAATTCTGCTCGTTGGGGCACCTGGGTGACTCAGTCAGTTAAGCATCTGCCTTAGGCTCAGGTCATGATCTCAGGGTCCTGCTCAGCGGGAAGCCTGCTTCTCCTTCTCCCTCCGCCTGCTGCTACCGCTGCTTGTGCTCTCTCTATCAAATAAATACATAAAATCTTTAAAAAAAAAGAGTGCTGCTGATATTTTGATAGGGATTGCATTAAGTCTGTAGATTGCTTTGGACATTTTAACAATATTTGTTCTCCCAATCCATGAGCATGGAATATCTTTCCATTTGCTTGTGTCATCTTCAATTTCATTCAATCAGTGTCTTCCAAGTTTTCAGAGTACAGGTTTTTCAACTCCTTGGTTAAGTTTATTCTCTAGGGGTTTGTGGGGCTTTTTTGTTTGTTTTGGTTTGGTTTGGTGCAATTGTAAATGGAACAGGACTGTTTTCTTAATTTCTCATCCTGCTGCTTCATTATTAGCGTACCAAAATGCAACAGATTTCTGTAGACTGATTTTGTATCCTAAATTTCTTTTTCATTTCTAGTAGGATTGGAAACTGTCTGGAAATGTGGAACCAAAAGGGAGGTGATTACAGAATTTTTGTAAAAAGGACTGGCCTTGGAAATGTTCTGAGCTAATGCTGGTGGAGTTGATCTGATCTTGTCTGAGAAAATGGGGAGAGGGAGGCCAGGTGGGTTTAAATTTTGCCTTGGTTTGCTTCTTAAGGGAGGCAGCACAGCATTGCACAGCGCCTCAGGTCCCTGTTGTACCACTCGGTCATTGTGCCTCAGATTTATTAGTGTGTAAAAGAGGAAAGACCGTTTGCTGCTGTAAGGATTAAAAGAGACAGTAGCATGCAGAATGCTTAGTGCCGTATTTAGCACATGGTAAACATTCAAAAAATGTTATCATTTACTCAATTTAATATTCCTGGCACTTAGCACAATGCCTGACACACAGTAAACAGGATCCAAAATGGTTTTGCTAAATTAAATGAAAGGGGATAGGAAGTGCAAGGTGATGGGGCAGTGGTGGTGGACAGGGTTTTCCCCAGATGTCAGTCCTTCTCTTGCCCTCCTTCTCCTGTGGTGTTCTGACGGCACCTCCATTTTATACCCTCCTTGCCAGGAGATCACTGCTTGTCTAGAAATGGTTGCTCAAGGCTGAGAAGTGACACAGCAACACGGAGCCTGGGATTGCTGCCAAATTTTAAGAAGCGCAGACTGCAACCAAGTGAGGGGGAAGGGTAGAGATGAAAAGTTTGAAGACCCTACCAGACCCACCCAGAAGCAGTTTTACTCTTGGGTGAAAGGACTGTGCCTCACAGTTTCAGGTGGGGCAGGCAGCCTGAGAGCTGTGCGAAGAGTCCCTGTTGAGTTGTGGTGCTGAAGGAGGGACCCAGCAGGGGGCTCTTGGGTCCAGTGGGGGCTGCTTCATGGGGCCCTGCCCTGAGGAGGGCCTCTTTGGTTTAGTATTATTACACTGTTGCCATCTTCGAGCACTTGGGAAGTTTTTATGGGCCCTGCAAGTTATGTAGCTGGTCCTGGGTCCAGAGTATCAGGGGCAGTGATGTTTTGTTTCGGCTAGTTTTTGAGCCAGTTTTTTAATTTGCAGCTGATTAAGTAGGGCTGGGCCAGGCATCTTTTTAATCTCTCTCTCTGACTGAATTATAAAAGGACAAAAATTGTGACAAATTATATCTGTACAAAACTACAGTAAAATGACTAGTACCTTACCTCTCATCTCCAGTCACGTTCCCAGGAAGTAACCACTACCAATAGTTTAGTGTGTATCCCCCAGCTTCTTTATAAACATAAAGTTCAAAGTACTGTATAATAAAACACATGTAATTATATTGTTGATATGAGTATTAAATAATGAAGCATCATTTGCATGAAAATATTCGTTTCCCTCAATCCTGCTTCCCTTCAGTGAGGCAACTGCCGTTAACAGTTTTGTGTGAATCCTCAAAATATTTTTTTACGTTAACAGACTTTATTTTTTAGAGCAGTTTTAGGTTCACAGAAAAACTGAGTGGAAAGTAGAGAGTTCCATGTGGCCCCATCCCCAGACCCGCACAGCGTTCCCTGCTGTTGCTATCCAGCACCACACCCCCCATCTGTCACATTTGAGGGACCTACATGACACACGCTATCATCCAGGGTCCATCGTTTACACTAGGATTCGTTCTTCCAAATATTTTTCAAAATAATTTTTAATCACATAATTCAACTAAGCCAGCCTGGCGCCCCTGAATGTTTTTTGCTTATTAAAAAAAAAGTAGGTTTTCAAAAAGCAAAATGAGATGTTATGCATATTAGTATACAGCTTTGTTAACAAACACCTTTCAAGTCAGTTCATATGGGCCACCTCATTTTTTTAAATAAGGACCCACCTCATTTTTTTAAATAAGGACATACTGTGTTGTATACCTATATTATTATTTATTTATCCAGTTTCTTATTGATATCTATGTTTTTTAAACAATGCAGTGGACATTCTTAAACATATATCTTATGCACTACAGAAGTGGGATTACTGGGTTATAGGGTATGAAAACACCAAATTGGCACATGCTCTTACCTAGGATTGGCTGCATTTGTTACACACCTCCCCCTGACCCTCACCCCTAGCTAGTACTGTATGTCACTATGTCACTTAAGTTAACGACCCCACCAGCAAGGGACTTGGCCCTCAGGCTTGAGAATACTGGAGCAGAAATGAGAGAATCTACTTGTGAATAGTAATAGTACTAGCTTACCCGTATTGAGCACTTAAGCCGTTTTGTTTACTTAAGCCAGGCACTGTGCTAAGCACTTTACATGTAATACCTCCTTTACTCTGTATAACCACCCCCAGAGATAGTCTATTATTATACCCATTTTAATGCCTAGGAAATTGAGGTACCTAGGGTTAAGTACGGTCCCATATCTGTCTAGTTAAGTGGTGGGGACAAGATCTGAAATGGGGCTCTTTAACTTCTGAGCCAGTGCTCTTAACCTAGTGCTCTTAACTGTTTCTAGAAACTTTAATGCCATCTCTTTGCCAAAGTTTCTCTACCTTGTTTATTCCTTATTTTGCTTTTTGGAAAACCTACTTTATTTTAACAAGCAAAAAACATTCAGGGGCGCCTGGCTGGCTCACTTGGAACAGCATGCAAGTTTTGATCTCTGGGGATGTGAGTTGAAGCCCCATGTTGGGTGTAGAGATTACTTAAAAATAAAATCTTAAAAAAAAAAAATTGTCAGTCAACTGGGGTCCAAGGATGCAAGAGCACCTGGCTCCCGGGGTCCAAAACAGACCAGGTTTGGTCACTTGCTGGTGACAAAATCCAAACGCAGAGAGATGAGCGGTGGTGAAACAAGAAAGAATTTATTTCAGGGAGGCCAACATTGCGGGGACAGCGGACATTGAGGACAGTCTCAAAGACTGGCTCCAAAATGCTGCTGTCTCCAATGTGGGGCAGAGGTCGGTGGGTACATGTGCTGGGCAGTAAAGGTCCGGTCGCTCACTGTGTTGGGGGTCAAGCCCTCAGGGTCTTACTGGAGTCAGGGCCTTAGCTAATGCTTGAGGGGGCAGTTTCAGTTCCCATCACCCGCCGCTTTGCCCGCTGGGAAAGATAAGCTGGAAAGAAGAACTTAATCAGAAAGTACAGACGGAGGTCACAGTGGAGGCAGTGGAAGTCCCCTTTCACTTAAAACAATATCGTATTTATTCATTTGCCTTTTTCTTCACTTTAACTCTTTGAGAGCAGGGCTCCCGTGCTAATTATTCATATCCCTGCCCCTAATTCCTAGCACAATGTCTCATTTATTGTGCATAATAAATACAATAGTGCCTCTCAGAGGTAGCTACTGTATCCAAGTTACGGGGGAAGAAACCACAAGTCGGTGTAGTAGGAAGGAGTAGAAAGCAGAATGGTAGACCTGCAGTTTGAACCCAAGGCTTTTGATGCCTCTTCCGTTGGGCGGTCCACTGCATCCAAGCTGCCTCCTTCCCGCCTGCCTCTGCCGGCTCTGGAGAATGGCTCCCTACCTAGCAACCGGTTCTAAGCTAGAAAACTTCACAGCTAGATTTCTTTAATGATCCCTGGGAGGGGCAGAGCCACATGGGAAGAGGGCCCCTGGAAAAGAGAGTTCCTGGAAGTACTGCATCCAGGAATAAATTATTGGGGGGAGGCCGTGGGGAGTCAGGTTCCTCCGAGCAACGCTACTTTGTAATAATACCTATCCTCTATTTTGGGTTCTGCCTGCCAGGCATTGTTCTGTGTGATTTACGAGCATTGTGTCTTCTTAACGCTCACAGTCCCATTAGGTGGATATTGTTATCTCTGTTTTACATATGAAAGAATGTGGGCTGAGAGGCCAAGTGACTTGCTCAAGGCTGCGCAACAAGTAAGTGATAAAGCTGAGATTCCAACTCCAGTCTGTGTCTGTGTCCCCCAAACCCTCATTTTAAGCCTTCTGCTACCCCTAGGTTGTAACAGCTGGCTGAGGCTGGGGGCAATTTAAGAAGAAGGCTGTAAGGGGAAATTGCCCTCTGGACTGTGGGGGACTCTAGCAGCCAGGAATAAGGTACAGAAGACCTTGTAGCTTGAGCCCTGCTGGGTTAGGGGGTCATGGAAAGAAATAGGATTTTTTTTTTTTTTTAAGCTGACTATGGAGAGCTTGGAAGATTTGAAACCAGCCATTCCAATTTTTGAATCTGGGTTCACAGCACGTGATGTCTTTATACTCTTAACCTAGAAATGGTAGAGTTATTTTGGGCACAAAGCAAGAGCTGTGGCTTTAAAAATATGCCACTGTATTTATCTCTTCCGCTCCAAGATTACTGAAAATTAGCCCAGCTGTGGCCCGAGGCAACAAATAGCCACAAAATCTCCTTCCAGATCACGCATACTCCCCCCCCCCCAAAGGAGGCGGAACACCCGGGAGTAGCACCCTCTGGTGCCAACGCTTCACAGAAGTAAAATAATAATAACAAATCAATTACTGAGCTGGGGAGTCCGTGCGAGAAGAATTTTTCAGCTTTATTACCAAATCCCTGTGTGATATAGGGCAAATTACCTTGCTGTAAATTAAGCCTTCAGTTTCCTTACCTATAGTATGTATACTGTACTGTGTGTGTGTGTGTGTGTGCGTGTGTGTATATATATATGTATATATATATAGTGTGTGTGTGTATATGGGGTTATACATATATGTGTGCACATATATATGGCTTATATATATATGAGTTTTCATAAATATAGAGAGATACATAAATATATAAAGAGATATATATTATCTTTACACATGAAAACTGAGATATTAAATGATTTGCTAAACATCATAATTTATATGGCATAGCCATATTTAAACCTACTATTCTGATTATAGAGCCTAATGTCTTAGAGAGCGGGCAGTATATTTTTACATTGTCTTGTTTCCATGGAAAAATCTTTCCACCATCATTTGAAGGGCTAAGGATCAGTGGGGAACCAGTGGAAACGCTAGCCCAGGTGGTTTGAGCTTTCTCCCCCTCTCTCTGATCCTGGACAGGATTTGGGCTGCAGACTACGGTTCTCCTGTGATTTGTGGGCTGTAATTACCCAGATTAACATTGCCTAATTCATAAAGGCTGAGTGAGCAAGAGGAGGTGGAGCTTGTCCCAGCAGCCCGCAAGCGCCACAGATGGGAGGGTGGGGGCGGGGAAGGAGCTAGGGAGGCTGTACAGCCTGGTCTTCCCGCATGTTGGATGGTGGATGGTTTTGCCTTTTGGTCAGGCTAAGCATGTATGATTCTACAATCTGCCAAGTCCTGCTACACACACACACACACACACACACGACTGAGAGACAGAGAGAGACAGACATATGAAATGGTTGCTCAAAGCCAGGAGGGTACAAACAAGATCGGAGCTGCTCCAGGCTGCAGTGGCTGGCTCAGTGGGGAGAGGACTCAAGGAAGGGGAGAAGTGGGGTGTCCCTACACAGAAAGCCTGGATGTTCACCTGCACACCCACAATCTGCAGAGCCATCCGTGCTCTGACTTCCCTGGGCAGCCAGAGGCAGCAGCAGCAGCGAGCCAGAGAACGAGCAATCCAGGGGAGCTGTCTGGCTGGGCCGGAAATGGCTGTGATCAGTTAATAGCCTTTGCTGGCTGCACTGACCTAGCAGAGTGGGTGGGAGGCAGGCTCCAGAGTGCTGTCTGGCAAGATAGCCCGGGCTTTAATCAAAATGATGGGCTTTCTGGAAGCTCTTTATTAACCTTAGGACCAAAATCCCAATGATGTCAACAAAGGAATGAATGGGGAGGGAAGGGGAGGGCTGAAACCTGCAGAATGGGCTCCGATTTTCCTGAGCTTGTCACTCCTGCATCCGTGCCCCTCCCCCCTCCACTCCTTTCTGCTGATTCTAGCTTAGAGGGGCCTGCCTGCCTCTCTGTCTTCCAGATGGTGGCAAATCAAATATAATCAAAGTAATTGCTACATTTGTATAAGGCTTCAGGGTTTTCCAAGGGTCTCCATATACAGCTCAGATGTGGTGGAGTGAGACCTGCCTAGATTCCATCCGGTCCTAGGCGCTACCAGTTATTAACTGTTGGTCCTTAGTCTCTTCATTTATAAAACAGACATATCTATAAAACAGACATGGATATTGGCAATATTTACTTCCTATGGTTCTTGTGAGGAGCAAAAATTATATTGCATGCAGATCTGCTTAGCCCCGTGCCACGCACATAGAAGATCCCAGTAAATGTAAAATACATCCATAATCCTGTGATGTAGACAGGAAGGTGATCATCTCCATTTCATGGACAAGGAAACTGTAGTTCAGAAATATTTGTGTAAATTGACCAGGACTGCGTACTATTAAGTGATAGAGTCAGGGCAAGCTCCCAAGTTCAGAAGAGCAAAGCAAGATGAACAGAGGAAAAGAGAATTTAACTACCTTCCTGCATTCTCCAGCCTGTGCCCTTCCAAGAGTTCTCCTGAACACTCTATCCTTGGTCAAAATGACTTGGTGTTGTTCTTTTGGGGAGAATCAGTGCAAATCAGGAAAACGCTGTGCTGGTCTTAGTTGATTGTTCAGAGCAGTTCAGAACAGGGGTGGGGGGTGAGTTTACCAGTCTGGCATTTGCTTCACAATTTTTAGGACCTTCCCCAGCATCTGCGTTGGCAAAGCCTCCAGCCCACTCATTCCCAGAGTTCCTTTAGCAGAAAACAGGAAAATGGGGGAATGTTGCCAAAAAGACCCTAGGCAGTGCCTAAGGGGGGAGGTGTCTAAAGTGGCTTATAGGATTAAGTGTAGTGGCCAGCTACCTCCAGAGAGCAGTTTTTTAAGTCGTAGATCTATACACGTTTTTTTAAAATATGTATGTTGTTGTGATTTTTAAATGTATTCCTACCTGTGAAATCAGTCAATCCCCCCCCACACACAAGCAAAGCCATTTACTGTAATTATGATTATATGCTATTAAAGCTTTTAAATCCCATTGGGTTGTAATCTGAATGTCAGGGAAGGGCTCTGCCTAAGAATCCAGACCCCCGCCTGCTAGATGCGTACCTGAAGTCCTCTTCCTGGGCTCTGACAGAGTCTTGACTGCCTGTCAGTCTTGTCCTTGCCGGTGAGCTAGATCCCCTGGGACCAGAGGAGAGGGACTTGTGGGAAGTCACAGGAGGGGGAAGGGAAGCAGCACCAAATGAGGAAATATTCCCTTAACTGACTACTTGCTGGTACTGGCCCCGGTATCTCTTCCTTTCTCATCTTCTTTAAAGGAGAGTCTCTCCTTGATTCAGCCCCCAAAATCCCAGCATTTTTTAGGCAAAGCTGGCCAAAGGTCTTTAGTACTTAAGATGAGGAGGTCAGTAAATGTTGTTTGTCAGATCCTGAAGCTATTATTTCACCTGAATGAGCCCCCGGAGATGTTTGCTTACACATCAGCCAGAACAGGTTAGTCACAACGGTCTGTGAGAGACTCGAGAAACCAGATTTTGTTCTGCTCTGCAGTCGCTGGATGAGAGGCAGATGCACCGGAATGGATCACTGTGGTTGCTTCTTGGAGTTTAAGGCTGAGTCAGACCAACCAAGACTCCAGCAAAGGCCTGAGAAGCTCAACGACATGTAAAAGCAGCTCATTAACCTTTAGCAGTCCTGCTGTGAGGGACTCCTTGGCCAACAGGCAGAGCCATTGATGTCCTTTAATTCTGCAAGATAAAGATATCTCTGAGCTCCGCATCTCCAGATGACAATCCTGAGGCCTTACGCAGAGTCCTGGCTGTGGCTGGAAAGAATTTCCATCCTGGGGGCTATGTGACCCCACCTCAAAGATTGTGGAGTGGTACCGAAACCCAGTTCTCCCAGATGCCAAATCCCAGGCATTTAAATACCAGACTTACTTTTATTTCTGTCTCTCAGGGACAGGGCCTGCATTTTAAAGATAAACAGGTAGGTTCTGGCTGAGCCCAAGTGCGGATTTACCTTAGAGGGGTTATTAGTCTTCGTCTTGAAGAAAAAGCATCTATGGCCCTATGTCCAAAGAGCGATAGAAGATGCCCCATCAGGGGAAGCATGGTGTAGGGAAGGGGGTTTGAGGGAGAAAAGAAAGGTTCTAGCTTCCTTTGCTTACTGCTTGCTGGTACTTGGACTAAATTGGCAATTTTCTTAGCCTGCCTTCCTAGCCCCAAGAGCTGTGCCATATATAGTTGCCCATATGTGAGTCACTTTACTGGGCTCTCACATGGAGCTGGCGATCAGGCTTAGCACTTTCAGTGCATGACTTCACTGTGTTTAGGGACAGCAGCAGTGCAGTAAGCAGAGAGCTGCTGGATCTGCTAGAGTGGCTGCCCCTTCTACCACCTTTTTGTTCATCCACTTAGCAAGTGTTTATTAAACGCCTGCAATGGGCCAGGACTTGTGCTAGATGTTGGCTGTGTGGTGGTACATAAAACAGATATGTTTTCTGCCTCTTGGATGTTACACTGACAGGTGGAGGTGAAGCGGTTGCCGCTTGGCTAGCAGGGTCATAAAATGCCTCTGCCATGGGGTTACATTTAAGCACAGACTTGAAGAATGAGGAGTCATGCTAAGAATGGAGCGGAGATCATTCTAGACAAAAGGAAACTGTGTGTGTACAGAACTTGAGGCAAAAACAATCCCAAGGGGTGTTTGAGGAACTGAAAGAAGGCCTGTGTGGTAAGAGGGAGACTTGTAGATGAGACTGGAGAACAAAAAATATCAAATCATTACAGGCCTTTATATACCATGTTAAGGAGTTTGACTTTTTTTGGTTGTTGTTAAGGCAGAAAAATGTGTCTGAATAATTTTAAGCAGGGGAGTGATGTAATCTGGTTTCTATTTTTGAAGGATTTTACTGTATGTATGCTATATATCAGTTTTTAGAAAGGGGAGAAAGACTTAAGGAATGAAGAGAACTCTGGCTCCTGGGTGGAGGGCTAGAGACAAGGCTGAACAAGGAAGAGGATATTGCTGTGATTCACATTCGGGATAATGGTGCCCTGAAAAAAAAGGTAGTGACAGTCCAAATGGGGAGAAGAGGACAAGTCAAGGTATATTTAGGAGGCAGGAACGACAGGTATTGATGGATGATAAATGGAGAATGGCCCTGAATTTTCCAGCTTGAGCATGAAGGTGAGTGGAGTGCTGTTTATTGAGACTGGAGAGATGTAGAAAGGACGAGATGAGAAGAATCGGGAGTTCCTTCAGCTCGAGATGCCCTGTGAGGCTTTGCAGAGGAGATACGGGATAGGCATTTGGAGACCGGAGACTGGAGCACAGAGGGAGAGGGGCTCTCCGTGGAAATCTGTGTCTCATCAGCATATTTGGACAGTGTAGATACCCATGGACATGGCTGAGATCCCAAAGGAGTGAAGAGAAAGAGGAGAAGAAGGTCTAGGCCCAAAAGAGAAAGGTCAGGACAGGGAACTCATAAAAACCAGTGTCTCCAGAAGGGATTGACAAATTCCATTGAGGGGTTCACGACAGCACAGACTAAACTGTGACCCCAGGCTTTGGCAATAACGTGATTAGTGGGCTTGACACAAGCACTGTTACAAAAGTAGTGCTTACAGATACCGGATTAGAAGAGGCAGGGAAGTGATAAGTCAGGAGATGGAAACAGCAGATGTACAGAATCCCAAACTGCAATCAAACACAAACGGTTTCTCTGGCAGAACTTTTCACGATTCCACCGAAGGAGCAGTGTCAGATACAAGAACGCTACTGTGATGTCAAAGGGTTTCAATGTCATGGCCACTGGGATTACTTTGCCCAGACAGATCATTACTCTTCTTCTCTAGCTCTCACCTCTACTCTTCTAGAAGTCATTGTGTCTTCCAGCTGGACTCTTGGGAAAGTCTTGCATCGAAAACCCCTGTGGATGCATAATAATTTTCCCCAGTCTCACTCCAAATTTCATCTCTCCTCTGGAATCTCCTTTGACTTTCTCAGGTATAATTAATCATTTTCTCCTCTGGAATCCCCAAAACATTTCACATGTAACTTGGTCATTGCATTTATCCAATTGCCTTATAATCGCTTGAGTGCCTGTCCCAACTTGACTCTGAGCACACTGAGGGAGGAGACCAGGTTTGGAAAGTAAGGTTGGCTCCCAGTGCTTTACCCAGATCGACCCATATTTGCAACAGGACCCTCTCCTCCTGTGCCGGGCGGTATCCGCCTACACCCACACATCTTTCCATCGCTTCTCTGCCTCATCTGACCACGAAGAGAGAGGAACCCCTCTCTTATCTGACTTATTTTCACATAGGAATTCACAAGTGGGAAACGATATCTCACTGTGGTTTAGATGTGCATTTCCCTGATGATTAGTGATGTCAGGTACCTTCCATGTACCTGTTGGCCATGTGTATGTCTTCTTTGGAAAAAAGTCTATTCAAATCTTCTGCCTATTTTTAATCGGGTTGTGACTAAATCTGACTTATTTTGCTTAGAATAACCCCTCAAGGTTACGGTGATAGAATTAGGATCAAATAATTGATTCAACTAATTTATCTTTTGTTTTGGACAGAGCAGGTGTCAAAATACATGTGTAGTCAAAATTTTCACTAATTCACACGCTATGAATTAGCATATTTTTCTTCTTTTCACCTCTGAAACTGCATCATGTACCTCTAGTTTAGGTTTTTTCCCCCATTACTTGAAGACCATTAAAACATTTTGAGTGTAATTGCAGACAAGGGTTCTGCAATCTCTTGGCAGTTCTTAGATTGGGGGCGTCGTCCAGGTAGTACAGAATCGACTTACTCAGCTGCCTCTTCTGGTACCAGCGTTATTAAAACCTCCATTTAAAAAATGATGACAGCAAACTTGAGACCCCTGAGGCCCTTAGAAGTGGCTTGAGAAACAGTAGTGTGGTACCTGACATCAAATGAGATTCAGGTATTTCAGTGGCGATTACAAGAACAAATGCCCAGGGCGTCTTTCATCGCAGAAAGGCTAAAAAAAGTTAACAGCACTTTCGCTCCAGGGAATGCCCTGTTTAGAATAGTTCTTAGAACCTCAGGTCTTTTGGTTTTCTCCTTTTTTTGAAAGAGATTCTCTTTAACAATATTTTTTTTCTTTTTACTGAGGTATAGACATATAACATTATATTAGTTTCAGGAATACAGTATAATGATTTGATATTTGTATACAATGTAAAATGATCATCACATTAAGTCGAGTTGACATCTGTCACTCAGTTACAAAAGAATTTTTTGTGTGTGATGAGAACTTAAAGATCTATTCTCTTAGCAGTTTTCAAATATGCAGTATAGTATTATTAATTATCATCACCATACTTTATGTTATTTCCCCATGACTTATTTATTTATAACTGGAAGTCTGTTCTTTTTGACCTCCTTTACACTTTTCGTCCACACCTGTTGCCTTCCTGCCTCTGGCCTCCACCAGTCTGTCCTCTATCTATGAGCTTAGCTTTTGGTTTTCGTTTTGTTACTGTTGTTGTTTTTTAGATTCCACATATAAGTGAGATCATATAGTATTAGTCTTTTTCTTTCTGACTTATTTTGCTTAGAATAATGCCCTGAGAGTTCATCCATGTTGTTGCACATGGCAAAATTTTATTCTTTTTAATGGCTGAATAGTATTCCATTATATATATTGTCAAACCTGAAAATAAGATAGCCAGTTATTTTACCAGCAAAATGAGTTTGTTAGAGAATAGCAGAGGAATGGCAATTTGGGACAAGCAAGTTATGGTAAACCGCAGGAAATCCAAAAAGACAAAGGAAAGGTCACTTCTTATTAGGGTTTAGGAGGAAATTGGGGAGGGTTGTTTTGAACAAAAGTTCTTTGGGGGGCGCGCCTGGGTGGCTCAGTTCGTTAAGTGTCCGACTCTTGATTTCTGCTCAGGTTTTGATCTCAGGGTCGTGGGATCAAGCTCGGTGTCCAGTTCCACACTCCGTAGGGAATCTGCTTGAGATCCTCTCTCTCCCTTTCCCTCTGCCCCTAAAAAAAGTTCTTTGGAAAAGAACAAGAGTCTGAGACTGTGGTGGTTTCTCTTTGACTTAAGGTGGTGGTTAGTATGTTGTTGCTGGGGCAGGGAGAGTTTGTCTTTTTTCTCCTTAAAAGCAGGAGATAAAATTCCTATGTGAAAAGTATCTCTCTTTGTCAAGGTAAGAATTACCTTCCTTCTTCCTGTTGTAGTGCAGGATGCTAGGAGTGGTATGTGTGAGAGAGTTCCCCCCTTAGGGCTTCCTGACTCCTTTTTTTTTTAAAGTAAGCTCTACCTGCAACCTGGGGCTTGAACTCACCACCTGGAGATGGAGAGTCTTATGCTCCAGGGACTGAGCCAGCCAGGTGCCCCTCCTGACCCCATTTTAAATGATATTTTCTTTACTCATTTTTATAATATATACCACATTTTCTTTATCCATTCATCCATCTATGGACACCTAGGTTGTTTCCATATCTTGGCTACGTAAATAACACTGCCGTGAACGTAGGGATGCACCAATCTTTTCAAACTAGTGGTCATTTTCTTTTAATTTTTTATGATTTAATTATTTGAGAGTGAGAGAGAGAGCTGGGGGAGGGGCTGAGGGAGAGGGAGAGTCAGAGTCTTTTTTTTTTTTTTTTAGAGAATTCTGTTTTGTTTTGTTTTTTTAAGATTTTATTTATTCGACAGAGACAGCCAGCGAGAGAGGGAACACAAGCAGGGGGAGTGGGAGAGGAAGAAGCAGGCTCATAGCGGAAGAGCCTGATGTGGGGCTCGATCCCATAGTGCCGGGATCACGCCCTGAGCCGAAGGCAGACGCTTAACCGCTGTGCCACCCAGGCGCCCTGGGAGAGAGAGAGTCTTAAGCAGAATCCGCGCTGATCACAGAGCCCAACATACGGCTCAGTCTCAACCACCCTGAGATCATGACCTAAGCCAAAACCAAGAGACAGAGGCTCAACTGGCTGTACCACCCAGGTGCCCCAAGCTAATGTTTTCATTTTCTTTGGATCAATACCCAGAAGTACAGTTACTGGATTTATGGTAGTTCTATTTTTAATTTTTTGAAGAACCTCCATACTGTTTTCCAGAGTGGCTGCACCAGTTTGCATTCCCACTGACAATACACAAGGGTTCCCTTTCTCTGTGTCCTCACCAATACTCGTTATTTCTTGTCTTTTTGATGATTGCCATTCTGAAAAGTGGGAAACGATATCTCACTGTGGTTTTGATGTGCATTTCCCTGATGATTAGTGAGGTCAGGTACCTTCCATGTACCTGTTGGCCATGTGTATGTCTTCTTTGGAAAAAAGTCTATTCAAATCTTCCTATTTTTTAATCGGATTGTATTTTTGCTGTTCAGTTGTAAGAGTTCTTTATACATTTTGGATATTAACCGCTTATCAGATATATGATTTACAAATATTTTCTCCCATGCAGTAGCTTGCCTTTTCATTTTGTTGACGATTTAGTTTGCTGGGTAGCAGCTTTTTAGACGGAGTATAGCTTCTTTTTGCTTTTTTTTTGCTCTTGCTTTTAGTGTCAGATTCAAAAAGACCGATGTCACAGAGCTTATTGCCTATGTGTTCTTTTAGGAATTTTATGCTTTCAGGTCTTATGTTGGAGTCTTTAATCCGTTTTGAGTTTATTTGTGTGTATGGTGTAAGACAGGGGTCCAGTTTCATTCTTTTGCATGTAGCTGTCCCAGTTTTCCCAATACCATTTACGGAAGAAACTGTCCTCTCCCCACTGTATATTCTCGCCTTCTTTGTCGTAAATTAACTGACCATATATGCGTGGGTTTACTTCTGGGTTCTCTATTCTGTTTCACTGATCTGCTTTTATGCCAATACTATACTGTTTGATGACTTTAGCTTTGTAACATAGCTTGAAATCAGGAAGCACGACGCCTACAGCTTTGTTCTTTTTTCTCATGATTGCTTTGGCTATTTAGGGTCCTTTGTGGTTCTATACAAATTTTAAGATGTTCTATTTCCATGAAAAATGCCATTGGAATTTTGATAAGGATTGCATTGCCTCTATAACCATATTAATTCTTGCAGTCCATGAGCGCAGAATATCTTCCCATTTATTTATGTCATTTCTTCAATTTCTTCCATAAATATCTTCAAGTCTATAGTACAGGTCTTTTACCTCCTTGGTTAAATTGATTCCTACTTCTTTTATTGCCTATTCTGCTTTAATCCAGTACATTTTCCATCTTATTCTCAGGCAAAATAATCACAACCGTATTCTTTAGGAAATTCTTCACAAGGAACCAAAAATATGTCACTAGAAAATTAGATTTCCAGACCCTCTGGTGAGAAAACCTGCCCTCCTGATTGTTTCCAAACACTGACCTTGCGCTCAGGCTCGGAGAAAGAACCAGCTTCCCCTATCTCCCACTTGTGTGGCCTGGAAGGCCTGTGTTGACTTTTACTGACTTGTGATGTTCTGTCTTTCAGAACCGGAGGCAGGAGAGGTGTCCCCTCCAGTCGGTGCTGGTGTCAACAGCAACAGCTGGACCTTTAAATACGGACCAGGCAACCCCAAACAATCTGGTCCCGGTGAGTTGCCAGACAAATTCATTATCCCAGGATCTCCTGCAATCATCTCCATCCGGCAGGAGCCTACTAACAGCCAAATTGACAAAAGTGACTTCATAACCTTCGGCAAAAAGGAGGAGACCAAGAAAAAGAAGAAAAAGAAGAAGGGTAACAAGACCCAGGAAAAAAAAGAGAAAGGGAACAGCACGACTGACAACAGTGACCAGTGAGGTCACCTCATGGAAACAAGCCACTTAGCCAGTTTTTGTAATAATGGCAAATCTCTCCCATGTAGCAACTCCCCACTCCTTTCTCCTATCTCCATGAGCCCTCTCCTATAGACCTCAGAAATCTGCAGAAAGTTCCCTGTGTCTGTGTAGATCACATTGAACAGGTTTTGTCTTAAAAGCTTTACTAAGTCTGGTGTTAACTCTTTCTCTCCACTCTGGCTTGTTTTCAGAACCTAAAAAGCAGACCCAAGTTTCCTTTCTCCTCCGCCGCAAAGGAGAGGCTTCCCAGTCCCGCCAGTGAGAGGTTGGACTCTCTGCCCTGTGCTCCGGGGATGCTGTCTTGATGACACTTGCAGGGCAGGCTCAAAGGTTTTGAGATTGAGCAGCTTGGGTATCAGTGGCCACTGGGTTTGTGTGGTCACCGGCGGTACGTGAGTGCCAGACTCCGGCTGGGAGGGGCCAGATGAGACTAGTTGGCACAAGGAGGGCTGGTGGGAAGAAAGGCAAAGAACAGCAGGAGTTGCCAATCCAGGGGGAACGCGAAACTAAAAGAGACCAGACTTTCTAAATCTTACAACTCAAGAGGCGGTGGCCACCCTCCCGCAGACAAAACTACCCCGACTGACGAGGCCCTAGGAGGCCTTGAGTCTGTCGGCTGTGGTGTCATGATCCCTAAAACCCGCATTACACCGACAAGCCAACAGCTCAGTGTTGAATGGGGCCGACCAGGGCGACAGAAGCAGATCTGATGTGTTTGCTGTGGATGTCCTTGTGCTCACTTTATTACAAATTCTTTTGCACACAATGTTTATGAAAAGGCCCGAGCCTTTTCCAACACATATGCAAAAGCAAACGCAAAAGAAAACCCCAACACCTCACTTTATGCTGTTTGTTGTTTGATAGATTTATTTAAAAAAGAGAAAAATCTATAACTATAAATCTTTAAAGAGAAATATGATGAATACAGTTCCCCTCAACTCTCCTCAAAAGAGAATCCAGTCTACAGCCATTTAAATGACCATTGCTGCTACAGAAGTGCTTTAAGAGAATTGCCTGAAACATCTGTATTATACTGGCCACCTGCCAATCACAGCTTTACTCTTTCAGGTCACTCTGGGGCTGCCTCCTGCATGTATTAATTACTAAGTAAAAGGATCTTTCTCTCTTTCTCTCTTTTCTAAGAAACAATTATGTGCACTTTGAATACACAACCTTCTCTAGCCAACTATATCAAGACCCCGAAACTGAAGAAAAATCATTGTTTTCTCATACACACAGTGAGCCGACTTTTCAATCCTCGAATTCTGTGATTTGTCTCGGTGTGCGAGCCCACACCTTCTCTTTGGTTTAGTTTGCCTTTTTTAGAACACTCTGAATTGCTAATCTTGCTAACACCTATGATGTTACCTGAAACCAATCTCCCATATGTATGCTGTATGCTATTATAAGACTCCTGAAATATACTTACTCTGTGCTTGTGTATGTGAATGTTAATGCAACTATTACCTAGAGTGAACTTTAAGCTTTATTGTTGAATGTAATACCATTATATTTCCTTTTGTACACCTGTGAAAAAGTGGAGTAGTGTTTTTTTAACCATTGTTTAATCAGCTTTTGTGTATGAAAGACACAGTAAAATTTCTTTCTTAAATCAAGACACTGGTGATTCAAGGAATTTTATTTATGGTCAGCCAAGAGCTGTCTCTTGCCAAGACTCCTGCTGGCAAGGGAATGGACAAAGCTGTTGTTTTCTAGTAACAATTCTGGAATGAATACCGTACTTATTCCCTGAGGGGATGCAAGCACAAAATTTACCAATCTGACCTCGCTGAAGTCACAGAAGGCTTTGAAATTCTAATGACATCTGGAATATCAGCTCATAGAGAAGAATCAAATTTACTGTCACCTTAGATAAGAAATTTTAATTTTGTTAAAATGTACAATTTAGAAGTTTAATTACATTATCTTTTCAAAGTTATCATAAAAGAGGTAGGAGTCTGTTATTAAAACAAAAACATTAAATCTCAAAAAAAAAGAGCCTGTTTTGTCTACTTTTAGCTTCATTCTCCCATATTTTGAAGGGTGTGTAACTTCAGCTCTGCAGGATTGCATGGGGTAAAACTTGTTGCCAACACATGTGAACCATTGCTACATTGTAGGCTGTGATCATTTTGCCCCATTGAACCCATGTATCTGACCTTACGTGCCTTTTGAATACTAGGAGAATCGGGCTAATTTATTAATGATGATAATTATAATGTATCTGTACAGCACTTTTTACATTTGCAAAGTGCTTTCCAGTCCATGTTAGTTACTAGTTATTACAGCTGTAAGGATAAAACACGTCATGTGGATTCATTTTTAATTGGTGCTATTGGTATTCTGTTATTGCTAATAAATGGAAAATGGTGGTATGAAAGAAATGGTGGTCATTTCTAAGTATAAGCGTAGGAGAAAAATAGAACGCTGATTATCATT
The DNA here is from genome assembly GCF_017311325.1 of Ursus maritimus. NCBI lineage: Eukaryota > Metazoa > Chordata > Mammalia > Carnivora > Ursidae > Ursus > Ursus maritimus. Next base: position 53,056,602 of record NW_024426663.1, on the reverse strand, counting down.
AGCTGTTGTCACTGAAGGAGTTTGCAGTATGAAACTTAACACTGTATCCCTCTCTGGCTATCTCCCGGGCTTTTGTGTTCAGCACTAAGGCCAAACACCCAGTGGAATCAAGACTCAGACTACACAGTGTGACCAGAATGGGCAGCCAGGAGGCCTCTGGGTCACGTCCCAGTACACAGTTTCAGTCTTCTCTAGTAAGAATTGCAACAAACCGATTTTTATCACTAGAGCCCTTTAGTCATCTTAATTCATTACTTGCTTAGCCTTTGCTCCTCCCTACAATTGGGCAGTCAAATAATGCCCCCAGGAAATAAACTTTTATTGAGTACAGGGCATATGCTAGCCACTGTACGAGGCAGGTTCAGTTTACAGCCTATGTTCCATAATAAACAGATTCTATTTTCCTTCTGTGGTTAAATTTTATGAGCAGTTGCTCTCAACTGGGAACAGTTTTACTCCTCAGGGGACATCAACATCTGGAGACGTTTTTGGGTTTTGTTACTTGGATGGGAGTGCTACTGACATCTAATGGGTAGAGGCCAAGGATGCTTCTATACACCCTATAATACACCAGACAACCAGCCGCCCATGACAGAGTTTTCCAGCCCCAAATGTCAATAGTACCAAGATGGAAAAACCTTGAGCTAGAGTGACCATGCAATTCGTTGTTGAATACGTTTTTGAGATGGAAATAATAATCAGGATACAAAATGTAAACTGGGACTATCCGGGGCAAACAGGGATGTATGGTGACACTGCTTATAGAAAGAAAGAGAAACTAATATTACACTCTTATGTTAACTAACTGGAATTTAAATAAAAACTTGGAAAAAAAAAAACCTGGCAAAGAAAGAAAGAAACCAGTATTGCTCTGTCATTCACTAGCTGGGGACCCTTGGGCAAACCATTGTGTCTCTCAGTAGTTTAGCCTCAGTTTCATCATCTATCAAATGGGAATAATTATACTACAGACCTTATAGATTTGTGGGGCAGATAGAGCAAGAGAATCTCAAAAAGGTTTTAGCACAATGTCTGGCATACCACAGTGCTCAATAAAGAGTTATTATTCTTAATAATCCTTTCCTTCCATCTCTTCACCCTTTTTTTTTTTAAGATTAATGTATTTATTTTATAGAGAGCACATGTGTGCACAAGGGGTGGGGTGTGGGGTTAAGTGGGGTAGGGGGAAGGGGCAGAGAGAGTGAGAGAGAATCTTAAGCAGGCTCTACGCCCAGAGCAAGCCCAACCTGAGACTAGGTCTCACGACCCAGAGATCATGACCTGAGCATAAATCAAAAGTCAGATGCTCAACCGACTGAGCCACTCAGGCACCCCATCTCTTTATCCTTTTTTCAGAAATTTAGCTATTACACTCAGGACACTTTTCTTACTGATTAAAATGTGAGTGATGGATTACAAATCAACTTAAACTTTGCAATAAAAATATTTTTACTCCTTCACATTTTTGCTCACCTCTGAAGTAAAAGCAGTGAAGTCATTTTCATAACACTTTACCTACTTCTATCATGAATAATAATCAGGGATCTAAGTGGTCAAGTGACCAGTCTGCTTGCAGCCATTCCACATCAATGATCAGTGATCTGAAAGCCAGAGACCAAAAGGCTTAGAAGTCACTTTGCGAGTTCCAGTGAGTAAATTCCACGTGAGCCTAAGTGCAACAGCTTGAGAAACTGGAGTCACCTCCAACAACTTCTTTTGGCAGATGGGCAAAACACCAAAGATCCACAAACTTGCCTAGTGTCCTACAGCTAATCAGGAACAAACTGAGTTTCTCTCTCTCAAGCACCAGGCTGCTTGATACGGGTCTTAGAGAGAGGGCAGGATTCATTCTTTTGAAGAATTACAATTCACCTGATTTTAAAGGTTGAGTTTCCTCCTCAATGAGCGTCAGAGCCTCTACTGTCGGCTTTTAGGCTGAAGTTAGATTCCAAGTCACAAGATGTCCTATTAGTGTACTTTACGTTTTATAAATTCAAAACCCAATCCTGAAGCACAAATGTAGCTGACCAAACGCTAAAATAATTCTAACGTTAAATCTAGGTTTTAAAACCTCCCAAACAGCAAGAGGCATGCTCAAGCAAACGCACGAAAAACTACAGATAAGCTTCCTTAGGATTTGAAAGCTCTGAGAGCTTCCCTAAGAAATGGCAAGCTGGCCACTCCTTGACCGTTTCATCACTTTTGTATGTGTTTCCTCCTTATAGAAGAAGCAGATCACATAATTTCTTCCAGAATTAGCTTGGCTGTTGGCTAGCAGGACATATAACTGCAACCTGAGATGCCCCTGCTGATTTTATGCAGACATACGTACACACACACACAGACCCTTCTGCTGTAATGAAGCAGGGGGCTTTAGTAAATGAGCAGTGTGCTCTTCTCCCCTTGAAGCTGGGCCTACAAGAGGTATATCACAACCTCACTGTCAGAACCAGTTGGGTAAAAAGTTTGTTGGTTCCCATTTTCTCATGGGATCGATCCATGGGGAAATGCCTGCTACAACATGAAATCTTAAAAGTCTTTCGCTTCACAAAAAAAAAGTCTATGAGTTTATCTCTGAGCTTAAGTTCCTGTGAGACAGAGACTGACTGCTGGATTTATTTCCATAACATGGAGTCTAGCCTGCACAAAGAAATGAGGGAGATTAGGCAGGGAAAAACATAAAGCCCAGCAATTTGTTAGGTTATGCAATTGTCCTGTGACTGGGGAATCATCAATCCACAAAGAACACGAGCAATTCAACCACTCAGCCAGCAGCTGGTCTTAGAGCAGAGCTAAAGAAATTGACAACTGAGGCATAAACATACAGGAGACTTAATTAAATAGCTCCCATTTTTAAGCATGGCTTTCACTAGCCTAACTTGATTTAATTTTACGTGACACTGAATTTTTATTATAAAAGTACATGTTCTTCTTTATAAATCAAAGAATCTTACAGTTCTCTCTCAGATGTCTACATATTCAGGTGTGTTTTTCCACATTTTCCTGTATGTGCACACACACGCACCCACCCCCCCCCAAACACAATTAAGGAGGAGACTAGTCAATGAGCCTGGTGCTCTTCTCCCTTTGAAGTTATGACTAAGAGGGGTCGATAACAACCCTGTTTCATAACCAGTTAGGTAAAAGATAGAAAATTAAACTTCTGTGATACGTATCTCATATTCAAAGTGTAATTGTTTTCTTTTTCAAATTAAAAAAAAAAGACTATATCATGCTCATTACCCTAAAGCTTTTTTTTCTCACAATAACATGGAGACTTCTCCAGTTTAATTCTCGATCACTCCTTTTAATTCCTATATAAATTTCATATAATGGACAGATCACAATGTCATAATGCATTTGCCTGTTCCTTTATTAATGGACATTTAGGCTAATCCAGATTTTTGCTACTAGAAACAAAAAATGACACTTGTATGCAATGATAAATTCAGTACCTGAGCTTTATAAAATCTGGTCTAGGTATATCCCAAAGAGGAATTTTATAAAGCCTTTATGAACTTTATGTGACTGCCTCCATAACAACCACAGTCCTCCATCTGTACACATACTCAGTTTTGGTACTCAGCAGTAAATCATGGCTCTTTTTATATAGATGAATGATGAAAACAGAAGAGACATTCACAAGAGAGAAAGACAGAAGTGAGAAAAATTTGTTTTCATTTACTTACCAAAAATCATTTCTTGGGAGCTCCATTTCCCTCAAAGACTTTTCTCCATCTAATCACAGACTGAGATGTACATATGAAAGAGAGAGCCTAGAAGACAATTCAAATACTTGCTTAGGTCTATGATATATTAATACCATCTGGTTGAATACCACATAGAAAACAGTCCAATTGTCTTTAAGGTTGTTACATTTCAGCTGAGAAGTAGACATATGAACCTAGAACCTGTGGAATGGATTTCATTTTAAGAAAAATAAATTGTTTATCAATAATGACTCTGAGACAGCCAAGGATCATAGTAGCCATTCATGTGTTAATCTCAGTTACAAAATCATCTGGCTCATAGCTTTGAAAGATCTATCTCACTAAATTATTGATACAAATCAGCCTTCCAAGAAAGAATTAACACTCCCAAGTCCTTAGGTTTATTCCATTCTCTACAGCTAACAGCATTAATTATCCAGATGAAATACACATTTCTTCTCCACTGCAGTAATTTTCCAGATCCCTTTCCTCTTTGTCTTCCTCGGGCCTATGGCCAATTTTCCAAGAGCAAGGAGTCTAGAAGCCTCTGTCTTCCTTTCACACCTTTCACAATGGCACAGCTAGCTTCGAGCCCAGCCAGGTGTCTGGCAAGCCAGTTCGGGAACATAGGTGTGTGGTGCACATGTTGGGGAGCAGTAGCTGGAATAGGCAGTGGTAGGTCTAGCCTGGGGGTGCTTGTAGGGCAGGGAGATGGGTTTCTATAGGCAGAGCTTCCATCAGAAACGTAGAAGCATTCAGCTACTTTCTTTGCACAGATGTGGAACGAGAGGGCAGAGGGGCTGTGGGACAGGTCCGTTCTGCTGGCAGAGATGTGCACTGTAGAACAGATCTTTGGTCGCAAATTAAAGAAACCTAGATTAAGCTAAAAAGGACAATTTATTACAAAGACAGAGGTTGTCTCATTGAATGGGAATGTCGCTGGGCCTCCAGAAGAAACCTCGAGGCCAGAAAGCCACCTTTTAAAAATTTCCTCTTCTCTAGTTATCTTTCTTCATCTGCTTCATTCTTCCCTATCTCTACAGACCATTTTTTCTCTCCTCTTTTCCACAGCTTCTAAATGTATTTATACTTGGTTCTAGTGGTCCACAAAAACCTACCTTCTCTTTCTAAAAACTCATTCTAAATTCTTCATGGAAAGAAAAACTGATTGGCTTGCCCAGAGTCTGGTGGTCAACTGGGGTCCCATCAGCTATGGGCCAATGGGATGGAGACAGAAAAGACAATTCGCAGAAAAGGGGAGATCAGATATTTAGAGACAGCTTGAAAAGCTTGCTGACTGCTGATATTCCTCAAGTGTAAACTAAACATCAGTGTATAGAATCTTGGGGAGTTAAGGCCTCTAGGAAAGTATTCAACAAGTAAGAAAACCGAGTAAGGGAAATGTCTCATTCAAGGTCACAGCTAGTAAGTGACAAAGCAAAGTCATTCTTCTATTACCAGGGACTGCAAGACCAGAGGCCCCAGGAGTGAATGACAATACCCCTTTCATGATATACAGGGGGATGGAAACAGGGAGAAGCAGACTCCCCACTCAATAGGGAGCCCTATGGGGGGATCCATCCTGGGACTCCGGGATCATGACCTCAGCTGAAGGCAGACACTTAACCACCTGAGCCACCCAGGCGCCCCTATTTTATTTATTTGAGAGAGAGAGCACACACGCATGTGCATGCGCGCAGGAGCTGGGGGAAGGGGCAGACAAAGGGAGAAGCAGCCTCCCCACTGAGCAAGGAGGGCGACATGGGGCTCCATCCCATGATCCTGAGATCATGACCTGAGCGGAAAGCAGACACTTAACTGACTGAGCCACCCAGGCGCCAGCATATTTATTTTATATAGAGAGTAGTACATCCTTGTGATTTCTCTTTTTATTCATTATTCAATATATCAATATTGATTTCTCTTAAAGAGAAAGTAAAAATAATACAAAATTATATATATATGTATCTTTCTCTCTATATATAGACATATATATCTTAAAAATAAAATATACAGAAGCCTAGAATTTGGAAAGCAGCAAGTTCAGTGTCTACAGAGAGGCACCACTGAGAGTCTGGAGCTACACTTCCAGGAACCTTTCAATGTGTATATAACTGGGTGCTTGAAGGACCCAATAAATAGCAGCCTTCTTCCTTGTCCCGAGTAATGAATAAATTGATAAGACAAATCAATGACATAAGAAGGCAAAAGTGCTACTTTCATTAATGATAAAGATGAGTTAGAGGACGGAGATCCGTGTGAGCGCCAAATTTAGGGACTAACTGAACCCCACATTAGTCATGGCTTCCATCCCAGTATTAGGCAGGAAAGACAGCATGGAGGAGCAGAAGAGAACCAGTATTCCCAACAGGCAGCTCATTTCCAAGAGGCAAAGGGGCACAGAAAAACAGTGTGATTCCAAGTCCCCTCCTCATGAAGGGAGCATGAGGAGCGAGAAGATGCATTTTTCTATATATATATACATATATATATTTTTTTAAAGGACAGTACTAGTCTTACTTTATATAACTTGCTTTTTCTCACATACCTATACAACTTTTAAATTACTTGCATGTATTTCCTGACATGGTTATAGTATAATTTATTTAACCAGTCCCTGTTAACTGATATTAAAGATTTTGCATATTTTTACCACTATAAACAGTGCTACAATGAACACTCTTTTACCATGTTCGGCACATTAATCCAATATTTCTGCAGGATAGGTTCCAAAAAGTGGAATTACTAAGAAGCAAAAAAAAAATATGCACATTAAACCTTTTATACCTGTTACAAACTAGGCCCCTGGAAATACAGTATACTTCTACCAGCAGTTTATGATAATTTCTTGCCTAATGGATATTATCATTCCTTCTCATCTTTGAAAAGAAGATAAGCAAAGCTTTGTGGTTTTAATTTGTATGTCTTTGGTTACCATAGAGTTGCACATTTTTTTCTATCAGAAGATTATGATTTAACTGATCTGACTTAGGATTGTAGCATAAACTAAGTGATAATGGGCTTTTCTTTTTGTTATGCAATTGCCTGAATTAATTTTTGATTGCCGAGTCATTCACTTTAAGAAAGGCAACCACTGCAAAGATGTCTACGTCAAGTAACTGCAGGCTACGAGACAGCCACCGCCCTCCACCCTCCTCTTGGTTATTTCCATACCTGACCTTTCCAGTAGCTAGTTTTTGGTTTTTTTCTCCTCCCCACACTTTAAATTCCGATTCTTATGTTTAAAATTCACCAGTAAAGCGTGAGCCCACGAGACTTTCGCCTCCAATAAAAGCAGAACGGCAGGTGCGCACGCACGCTCACGCACGCGCACGCACGCACGCATGCGTTCTTTTCTCTTTACCCGCGACCTTGCCGGTGGCCCGAGCTATGCCATAATTTCCAGTATCTGTAAGTAGTAAAGTTTTGTTTTTGTTTCTGTTCCCCCTCCAAGAGTTTCCTTACGGTTCTTGCTGGGGGCGTCCTGCAATCGTAAGAACCACTAGGGTCTCTCCAGTCACAACCGTGGTTATCGATAGGCTGAGATGAATCGGCACAGAACAGGTGTCAAATATTTACCATGATACAAGATGCCTTTAAGAATCCAAGCAGCAAATTTGGCTTCAAAACAGTGTGAAAAATTGATGGTGTTATTTGGCGCAGTAGATATGTTAGATAGATTACAGTGTGTGATCTCAGAATCAATATTCAGTCCATATATTTGTGCAATAGATAATTACTCTAATAAATGCAGACTTGACATTTCAGTAGAAGGATGCATTAGGCCTGTGCCCCAGGGGGCTTGCTGGATCAGGAGCTTAGAAACCATGGAGTCCTGTGGGCCCCCTGCCTTTCTTCTAGACTTCTACCCTTCAGTCTTCATAGTGACTCTGAGACCAAACCAGAGCATGCAAGATTTTGTCTTCATTTTCCTCAAAAGGAGCCCACATGTCATTGTTCCTGATTCTCTGAGCGCACTGATAGAAGTTTGACTAACTCCCCAAGTAGCAGACCTGGAACCTGTTAGGTGTGGGTCAAATTCAAAATAAAACTCCTTTGAGATAAACTTTTTTCATCCGATTAAAATGGCTACACAGTTTAATGCCACAGTGTGTTAGGAGGGTGCAAGTCACCAGGTGTCCTCATTTGCCATCTTTCAGATACTTCTTATGTCTTCCCTCATACCCTCTAAACTTCACCTCTGATTCTGCCTGTTGCGGCAGTAAACAAAATCTTCTGTGGGCTCAGACTCATTTCTGGTTGACAGGGTCTTGCCTCAAGCATGCATTTAAGTCTTTTCTTTCCTAGGGCTTTTCTGGTGTCTTATCATGGGACAATGGTGCTTGAAGGTACAGGTTTACCTAGAAGTGTGGGACTTACCACCTCTGGGTCAACCTTCAGCCAATGAGTGATGAGAAACAAATGTTTCTCCCAGTTGATCCTTGGGTGAACAATTACAAGAGACATCCTACACTCCACTCTGAAGTCCTGGCTGGCTGGCGCCTCAGTTGCTCACAGTGGAGATCTCAATAATGCATCCTGGATTGGCTTTTTTCTGTCTCACTTTTCCTGGTCCTTGGGATCATCTCCCAAAAATTACCTGTACACAAACTCTTATCTCGGGCTTTGCTTTTGAGAGTAAATTGAGCTCAAACATATTGCTAATGGGTTATAAATGGGTTTGACAGTTTCGGGGCACCTGGGTAGCTTAGTCGGTTAAGCCTCCAACTCTTGATATCAGCTGGGGTCTTGATCTCTAGTGCAGGCCCTGCATTGGGCTCCATGCTGCGCATGGAGCCTACTTAAAAAACAAAGAAATAGGGGCATGTGGGTAGCTCAGTCAGTTAAGCATCTGACTTCAGCTCAGGTCATGATCTCAGGGTCCTGGGATTGAGCCCCATGTTGGGCTCTGTGCTCAGCGGGGAGGCTGCTTGTCCTTCTGCCCCTCACCACCCCTTATGCTCTCTCGAATTTAAAAAATTTAAAGACAAAAAGTAATTTGACAGTTTTTACTATAGTTTCTTAAAATATTGACCTAACAATTCCACTTTAGAAGTTTATTTTAAAGATAGGTACTAATGTTTTAGCATGTGTGGAGCGATGGTTGTAAAAGAGTATGCATTGCAGCATTGTAAAATAGCCAGGATTTTTTTTTTAAAACCCCACTGAATTCCCCCAATAGGAGGTTGCTTAAATAAATGCCAATATAGCCATACAGTGAAATAGCAGGTGGAAGATAATGAGGTAGCTTTATATGAAAAGATCATTAAAAACTGAGAGCAGTAAATAGAAAAAGTTACCATTTTGTAATATGTATGTGCATGTGTATATATACTGGTGTATGTTTAGAATATCCCTGGAGAGAGACGCAAAGATGTGACATTAGTGGGTTATCTCTAAGGAGATTGTGGCTCTGGACACGTGTGAAAGAGACTTGTTTGTATTTTTCTTTGTTAATAGTATGTCATGATTTAGTATTACTTTGCTATTTGGAATACTGAACCTTGTCCAAATGCCTGTCTGAAATGTCAATTAACGTCTATTTGCTGGGTTTTGTTTTGTTTTGTTTTTTTAAAACTCTATCAAAAGCTTCACTTATGTAGGGGCACCTGCATGACTCAGTTGGTGGAGCATGTGACTCTTGATCTTGGGGTCATGAGTTCAAGCCCCACACTGGGGGTGGAGATTACATTTAAAAATTTTGTATCTTAAAAAAAAATTTTCAATTACATGAATTAGAATTAATTGTACAATGAACCCTCATGTGCCCACCATCCAGCTTTGAACAATTACCATCGTCTTGCCAATTCTGTTTTCTTTCTCTCCCCCACATTTCCCCCTGGAGTTTTAAAGCAAATGACAAATATTCATCATTTCACCTGTAAAAATCTGTTACTTTCAAAGCTTCGGTGCTTCATTAATTGGATCTGACATGGCATGTTTTAAAATTCTAGTAAATGAGCAAAGGACTAAACAATAGCAAATAGCAAAAGGGAAGCAAATACCCCAAAGGGTTAAATTGGACGAATCAAATGAAGACTAATATTATAAATATATGAAATAGAATATGAAAATAATACTTAATAGTTCTTTAGAAATTAACGGGCTAAAAATTCATCCTTGAACTACCTAGAAATGGGAAAAACATATTTTTAAAAAGGTGCAAACTTATTTGGAAAACATTAAATAAACCCAATCCAGTCTGTGTGGTCTACATTAACTAGAGCCAATCCTGGATAAAACTAGAGTTACAGGTAGAGTTTCCAGATTTAGCAAATAAAAATATAGAATAGCCAGTTAAATTTTAGGTCAATAATAAATAATTTCTTAGAATATGTATCATACAATATGTCCCATGCAATATTTGGCACATATTTATATTAAGATATTATTATTTGTTTTTATCTGTATTACTTGTTTATCTGATAATGCCTGGGTTCTACCACAGGCAGAATGAATCCGAATTTCTGGGGTTGTGGCCTGGGCATTACTTTTTAAAAAATTCCCTCGGTCAGATTTACCTACTTCACATCCAAGATTAAGAACCACTGCTTTAGCAAATGCTAATTTTAGCCAAATCAATTAGGTCAGTTGGCGTCAGGAGAATTGACTTTAGGTGAAATGGTATCAGGTGAACTAAATCCTCATCGCCATCTTAACATGCTGCTTCGAAAAGGTGGCCAACCCTCTTGGTACGCTATGTTCTTCTAAGACCCTGATTGATTTTGTAGACATTACTTACAGGGTCTCACCTTGAATTTGGCATCTGCCTCTGGCTATTCTCTTTGCCTGAGTGGGTTCTCTTCTGGGAGGAGCAGTTTTCATTTCTTGCCTATTAGCTAAGGCCTGGTACTGAAGATGTGAACATTGTTTCCACCTTGGAGGTTGAAACATCCTGGTCTCAAGTCAAGCCATGGCTCAGAAATCCCCTTGGACACTTGTGGGCAGTTTTATTTTTCACTTGCATACGTGGAGAAGCTGTAAGAGTAAGTTGGTGACTTGTAAGTGTCAGGGACAGAACCAGAGGCAAACTAATGTACCCTAACTTCTACTTAAGTTGATTTAAGAAAGGGTAACGTGATGAAATTTTCCAGTACTGTTGAGGGTTGCTCAGAAAAACAGCCTTTTCCCAAAACAAAATGTCACCTGAAAGCACTTCTTTCTCCTTTGCTGTAGCTGAGGTGCTATCTGTCTCCTCATCGGCTCCCAGTGGCCACGGTGGCAGAGAAGAATGGGCTGTTATTTGATGCCAAATTGAATCTGCAGAGATTCGGTGAACTAAGACTAGAAAATTATTACAGTGACTCAGAATGTGTGTGTCTCTTTGTGATTTTTAGCATTGATAGCAAGCAAGACTTACTTTTAATTTCCTTTTAAATATTAGGATGTTTCAAAATGTCCACAGTTACTGATTAGGCCAATGTGTTTCTGATCTTGGTGATAGAAAGTAGCCAACTTTTAAAGTAAAAAAAAAGAAAAAAAAAAAAAGAATCCTCTGGGAGGCTCTAAGTGAACTCCCCTATTTCAAGAGTACCCTTTCTAGCCATAGCAAAAATATAAATACTCTTCCGCTCAGTGCTACTTTTAAGATACTCTTGTTGCCCTGGGGTGCCTGGGTGGCTCAGTCAGTTAAGCATGTGCCTTTGGCTCAGGTCATGATTCCAGGGTCCTGGAATCGAGCCCCACGTCTGGCTCCCTGCTCTGAGGGGAGTCTGCTTCTTCCTCTCCCTCAGCCTGCTGCTCCTCTTGCTTGTGCTCTCTCTCTGTCAAATAAATAAAAAATCTTAAAGGAATAAAGATATTACTTTGCTCTTTGGTTGTCACAGGCCATTGTTCCACATGAGAACAGGCAGCATTTGGCAGTACAACTATCACCCCAATGTTCCGGTCTTTGGAGAAGCATGGGCTTTTAGGAGTGGATTTGTCCTTAAAATGGGTAGAAAGCCAGCACCTTTTGATTCCTCCTGCTGTGGATAATATCCAGGGCAGTGGAAGGAAACTCTCATGTTAGATGGCCATTGCCCCATGTCTCCAGCCTCTGAAACTGCGTTGGCAGGGGTTGGAGGGGGTCTCCATGTGGCCCTGTGCTGAAGGGAAGACACCAGTTTTAGCTACGTGAGAGCCCAAGAATTCTGAATGTTTCTGACGAGACCCCCTGCACTTTACCCCTGAGTCACAGCCTTACCAACACTATCTGCCATTGCAACCATCAGAATTAACTTTACAGTTTATGTCACTTTCCAGAAGTTCAGAACTCCCCCACCAACTCTTTGCCCCCAGAGAGTAACTCCCATGTTGTTCTGTGGATTTCTTTTCTTTTTTTCGAATACTATTTCCACCTTCTTCCATTTTTTTTTTTTTAAGAGAGAAAGAGAAAATGAGTGAGCAGGGTGTGGGGTGGAGGGTGGGGAGGGGCAGAGGGAGAGGAAGAGAGAGAATCTTAAGCAGGCTCCATGCTCAGTGGAGCCCAACGCAGGCCTCAATCTCACGACCCTGAGATTACGAACTGAGCTGAAATCGAGAGTCAGATGCTTAACCAACCAGGAGCCCCCAGAATAAAATCTTAAGAAAAAAAAAACAGTGTTAAGGAGAAAATATCACAATATTTCTGGCTGTTCTCACATTCTATTTGTAATTACAAATTTCAGCTGGCCTTTAATGCTGCCTAATGATCATACTGTGTTTTCCTAGTCCATAAACCTTCCTACCCTCATGCATTTGCTGTGACTACTTCATACTCTCTGCTCTTCTCAACCTTCAGCACGTCCCCACTTCTCTATCAGTAGGGCATCTTCTTTACTCATTGATAAATGAAGCAATCAGAAGACTGTGTCCACAAACTCGCACCACATTGTCCTTCTGACCTTCTTTGTTCTCTTCTCCCCTACCTGATGTTCTATGGCTATTAGATAAACTGTCCATGCTTCTTGATAAAGCCACCCTTCCATAAGTACTCAAATCCCCTCCCATGTCATTTTTCAAAGACACTGCTTTCTACCACCCCTGTATTATCAATTTTCTCCTTTCTACAGGATCTTTCCCATCAGCATACAGGCATAGTGTTATTTCGCACATCTTAAAATAACCATTTATTGACCTCATTTTTCCTTCTAGTTACAGCTCATTTCTCTCTTTACAAAAAAATAAAAATTTCCTTGGAAGAGTCCTCTCTACTTACCACCTCCAATTCCTCCCCTAATCTTTTTTTTTCTTTTTCAAAGTTGTAAAAGTTACATTTAGAGAATTATTACTCATCAGGGTGCCTGGGTGGCTCAGTCGGTTAAGTGTTTGCCTTCTGCTCAGGTCATGATCCCAGGGTCCTGGGATCCAGTCATGCATTGGACTCCCTGCTCAGCAGGGAAGCCTGCTTCTCCCTGGGGCTCTCCTGTTCATGCTCAATTGCTCTCTCTCTGTTTACCTCTCGCAAATAAATAAATAAAATCTTACAAAGAAAAAGAATTAGTACTCATAGCTACTTGGAGATAAATTCAAATTGTTTCATTTGAAACCACTGTTACTCATATTACAAATAAATTTGTGGCCTGAAGAGAAAGTCACAATGGCTCAGATTTATTTTATTTTAATTTTTTATTCTATTAAAAACTATTGAAAAGTTGACAGATTATTAAAGTTAAAAAATAAAAAAGTATTGAGGCAGGTCATGCTAAAGGAGAGATAAAGGTAAAGTTTATTCCCTTACTCACAGAGTTCTTCAAAAGCACTATCCTTCTGTTGTTTCCTTGCCTCTAAACCTATGTACATGCTTTTCTCTATTACTAGTCACTGTTTTCCTTCCTGGATAACTCCTTATCTTTCCTAACCTTCCACCCCCCACCTGCAGTTTTTAGTTCTTCTATTATCCTGTACTCTTCTTCTGCTAGTGTGTAACATATTTATTCTAACAGTTTAATTGCCTGTCTTACCTGTTAGGATCCAAGTTTTATGAAGCCGGAATGGTACCCATTTCATTCAATACCATATTTTCTTTTTTTTTTTTAAAGATTTTATTTATTTATTAGAGACAGCCAGCGAGAAAGGGAACACAAGCAGGGGGAGTGGGAGAGGAAGAAGCAGGCTCCCAGCAGAGGAGCCTGATGTGGGGCTCGATCCCAGAACGCTGGGATCACGCCCTGAGCCGAAGGCAGACGCTTAACCGCTGTGCCACCCAGGCGCCCCTCAATACCATATTTTCTGATCCTAGAAGAGGCCAAAAAACATAGAAGATGCTTAATAATATTTAGTAACTGAATGACTGTAGTGCTGAGTGTTAGGTGGAATGAAACAATCTTTAGAAGAGAAGTTTCTCAATGTAACACTTCTGTGAAAAAGAGCTGGTACAGCTTAGAGATTGCATTCTAAAACTTCTTGGCTGGGCCCATGCAAATGACTTAGGCGCTCTGTAAAGTGGACACCGTGTGAGATTAAGAGGCCTAATGATCATGGCAGCGATTATTGGAAACAGCCTCCTCACGGTATAAACACAAGTAATGCAAAGAACTAGTTTGTAAACATCAATGTGTCATATGGAGGTCTCGGAAAATGCTTTGGTATGCTTTGAAAATACAGTGGTTTAGTTAAAATAGAAGTTTTTAATGAAAAGCTTTCCACAGGGAAGTTTATTTTTCTATTTTGAGGCACGGAGTAGGCATCTTCAGAAGAGGGGAAGAATTTAAAACTATGATTTCTATTATTGCAAATTATAGGCAGAGAATAAAGTAGTATCCTCAGAGCTATGAAGAAGTAGTCTCAGTATTCCCCCCGCAAACACCATTATAGTGAATCGATCTATATACTTTGATCTAATATCAAGAAATTGTGAATTTAGAAGTTTCACTAATTTATTCCATGTATATAGACCATCAATCTTGGCAGTTCATATAATCTCTACTTCAAATAGTATTATTTAAAAGGAATCCAAGCTGAATAATATTTTCATAATGGATTATCACGTTAGATCAGGGCTTTTTTTTAAATTTTATTTTATCCCTTCATTTATCCCTGAGTCTCATTTGCTGGCCTCTCCTCATTTTCTAGACCTCTAAATGTTGAAGTGCCTGGCCACTCTTCACTATCTTCACTAATTTCCTAGGTGATCTTATCCAGTTTCATTGCTTTAATTATAGTTTTCCTAATGTTTACTCTAAAATTCCTATTTTTAGATGTGGTATCTCCCCTAACTCCTCAGACCCAAACAGTCAGTTGCCCAATCAATATAATTTATAACTTTAACAAGCCTTTCAAATTTAACATGGAAAATCAAGAATTCTGTACGTTACCAAATTAACCCCCACTTTCCCCATATCAGTAAATGTACCACCAACTGCCAAGATGCCCCAAACAACCTGAGGGCCATTCTTTAGTATTTAACATTCCATATCCAAATCCATCATCAAACCATGTATTATCATCCTAGTTCTAACTACCACTGTCTTCTGCCTATTTTACTGCAGTGGTGTTCTAACAGGTCTCTCTTCTTCCACCCAGACAACAACCAGACTTCTCTTTTTTTTCTTAAGATTTTATTTATTTGTCGGAGAGAGAGAGAGAGTGCACAAGCAGGGTGAGTGGCAGGCAGGAAGAGAAGCAGACTCCCTACCGAGCAAGGAGTCTGATGCAGGACTCAATCCTAGAACCCTGGGATCATGACCTGAGCTAAAGGCAGACACTTAACCCAATGATCCACCCAGGTGTCCCAAGACTTCTCTTTTTATAACATAAATCAAATATCCATTCAAAACCTTTTTTCTTCATAACACTTGCCATACCTCACATAATACTATGTATCAATTTGTAGGCACCCTAAACATGGGGAATTTGTATTATTCATACTGTGTACTCAGAGCCTATAAGCCTATTAACCTGACACTTAATAGATGATTAATAAATATTTCTTAAATGAATAAATGAATCACCAAATATTTAAAAAAAAAAAACCTTTGGTATCTGATAGTAGAACCTGGCAAAACAGAGATAAACAATGATTATCTGATGATGTCTGTCTTCGTAGCTATATCCTAGGATCAGACTTAGGGCCCTATGCATCACATTTTCCTCACATTATAACAAAGATTTACAACCTTGCATCCTTGATGACCTTTTCTTCAGCAGCATGACACCTGTGATATGCTATTTTCCAGGAGAAGGTAACTTAAAAACTATCCTTGTAAGTACAACAAAGACATGAAGATATGTATGGGACACATAAGGGCCCTCTATCTGTGGGCATCGTTTTTAACAGTGAGTTAGTATGATGGAGAGTTTGAAAAATCTATTCTGTAATTCCTACAGAAATTTCCCTCCTGCCAAGATACAATATATATTTTTATATGAGAAGGAAAGATAAAAACCAAACAGAGCTGCTAAGTGTCAAAACATAAACCTAAAATCATAATCGTTTATTCTTTCCACTAATATTTTTTGAACTCCTACAGTGTGCCAGGCATTAGGCTAAGCACTGGGGAAACAGCAGCTAACAAGACAGATAGATGGGGACTGTGCTGTCATAGAATTTACATTAGAGTGGACAAGTGAACAAGGAAACAGTTAAAGATTTAAGAATTGTGATGAGTGCTTTTAAGGAAATAAACAGGATGCTGTGCTAGAAAAAAAAGAGGGGGAGACTGGGGTAGGCAGAATATTGCCCCTCCGAAAGATATCCCCAGAATTTTAAATATGTTATATCACAGAACAAGTGGGAATTAACATTACTAATCAGAGGACGTTGATGTCAGGAGATCATCCTGGAGTATCTGGGTGGACCTGGCTTTATCACAAGAGTGGAGAAGAGAGGCAGGAGAGAGAGTGTCAAAGTCAGATTTTAAGCTGCTGCACAGCTAACTCTGAGGATGGAAGAAGGGGCCACAAGCCCAGACAGGCAGGCAGCCGCTAAAAGCTGGCAAAGGCAAAGGGATGGGTTCCCCTCTACTGCCTCCAGAAGGAAAGCACTCCTGCTGATACCTCGATTTTAGCCCAGTGAGACCCATTTTGGATTCCTGACCCTCAGAAGTCTAAGATAATAGATTTGTGGTGTTTAAAGCCACTAAGTTTGTGGTAATTTGTTACAGCAGCATATAGAAAAATATCACAGGGACTTTCGATAGGAGATTCAAAGAAAGATTCTCCAAAAAGATGTTATTAATCTGAAGAGCGCAAGGGTTAAAAGGAGCATGTCATGAAAAGAGCTGGCAATAATGCATTCCAAACAGGAAACAGCAAGTCCAAGGGCCCCAAGGTTGAAAAAAGATTGATATGTTCTAGACACTGATGAAGGTCAGAGTAATTCAAGTGTGATACTGGAAGGAGAAAGTGGTTAATAAGAGACCAAAAATTAGGTAAGAGTAGTTTATTAATTCATGGGCAAATTAAGGAATTTACATCATACTCTCAGTGTAATGACATTGAATGATTTTAAATGTAAGCATGAAATAATCTGTCTTGTGGGGTTTTTTTTTGTTATTGCAATGTAACATAATTAGCACCTACAAATCATAGTGTAGAGCTCAATAGATTTTTACAGAGTGAACATACCTGTAACCATTGCCCGAATCAAGAACTAGAACATTACCAATACCCCTGAAGCCTCCCTTGAGCTCCCTGCTAGTCTTTATCTCCACCAAATGGAACTGCTATTCTGACTTTAATTATCTTAGAGTAGTTTTTTCAGTTATTGAGCTTTCTATAAATAGAATCATATAATATGTTTTCTTTGGTTTCTGATTTTTTTCTGCTGAACATTATGTTTGTGAGATTTATGCATATTGTTGCTATAGTAGGCGTCTTAAAAAAAGTCAGTGATGTATATATTTCTGTATTTGGTGATAATATCTTTTCCATTCTACGATTGAGGTACATTTGGAGTGCTTCCAAATTTGAGCTATGATGAACATTCTTGTATGTGTTTCTGTTATGCACATATAAGCATTTCTATTGAGTATATACCTAAGAATGCAATTACTGAGTTGTAGGGTATATGTATATGATACTTGACTAAATGCTGCCAGTTTTCCAGAGTGATTGTACCAGTTGACACTCTGCCAGAGTGTGTGATAGTTGAAGTGGTCTAATCCTTTCCAACACTTGCAAATGTTAGGTTTTATTATTAATTAATTAATTAAGCCATTCTCGTGGGTGGGTAAAGGCATTTTATTGTGGTTTATTACATTTCTTTGATAATTAATGGTGTTGAAAACTTTTTCATATGCTTATTGGATACTAGGGTGTGCTCTTTTATTAAGTGCTTATTTGCTGACTTCCTACTTAGGTTTTTTCATCTAGATGAAAAATTCTATCATTAGATAATTCTAGCTTCCATGGGAAGATTATAATTATATTATCATTATATAGCCAATTTTAAGCACTCATTTGGATCTTGGTGCAACACGAATGAAATTCTGTATATGCATAGAAAATTTATATTACCAGTGCTCATGTAGAGAGGGAATGCTACAAAGACACAGGCGTTCAACACACCCGCAAAGTATAGTTTATCTCTAAGATTAATCATGGAACTGTGAGTCAAATCATACTTCCTGAAAAGTGTTGATCTATCTTGTAAAGACATCTTACTCTTGCCCCCTGCCATAGCCAACTTTAAGAGTTTCCTACTCTCTCAAGAGTTGAATTTATTAATGATATGGTATCCTTTAAAGGTAAGCTTTACCGAAATTTAATGATTGAAGGAGAGAAAATGCAATGCCACATAAAACTTAGTTTAACGGTTTCCCAAAAAAATTAATTTTACTAGTTTGAAACTGAGTTAGATGAATTCTGAGACATAAATATATGTAGGAGAAAGGACATGTTCAATTAATGGGATTTCTGGCAGCCTGCCCAAGGAGATTGTGCAAAATCCTACAAGACTAGGTAAAACGCCCTTGTGGAGCAGGTAGTATGCTTGTCCAGAATGTGGAGGCTCTTCCCAACAATAAATTAACTTTGTGTATAATGCTTTATTGCTCTGCCCTGTGTCCTGGCAGGCTTTCTCTCATTGTCTTTCTCCCTGAGTGGCTCACTTCACTTGTTTTGTATTAAAGATGACTCAGCCAGACTCTCAGTCTTTCCCTCATCTCCCCCTTTCCCTACCCCTCAACTCCCCATTTTTGTTCCTAGAGTATCAAAGCCCGAGCAGAGCCCCCCCCTTTTTTGTTGATGATCTAGCATACTGAGATATTGATGCTGAAAGGTAAACTGCTTTTTTTCTCTTCCGAACCTTCATAGGTTACTTTCCTCCTCTAACTAGGTTATCCCTGGTCCTCTTAATTCTCTGAAGCTAGTGATCCCATATATCTAGTTGCTGGGATGGGGCTGCTTTTCATCCCTGGCCCCTCCCGAAACAAACACAGCAATCCCCTCTGCAGCCCCAAGCAAGGAGACATAAGAGCAGCCACAGATCCAACGGTGACAGGAGGGCACTCTGCCAAGTTCTGTGTGCTACAGTCTTTCCACCACACCTTCCTCAGCTGGTATGTATTTGACGAGCCTAGTAAATTAATTTCTTCGGGGCAAGGGGAGAGGAGTGGGGGTAGGGGAACGGGAGGAGGGAGTGTCTTGGGGCGAAAAATGCAGCCAATTCGCCCTCTGCTGGTTAAAGATCTAAATTACCGCCGCTTAAGCAAAATGGGAAAGAAAAAGAAATTGGTTTAACATGGATAAATTACAGCTAAAACTAAGTCTGATTTAGCCTGTTTGTCCATCTTAAATAGCTACCCGTTCCTATTTAGCCCTACTTCCTGCCCTAAGACTGAGATTTAATGAGACTCTGATTCTAATTCCTACTCCCAGTTAATGTTATGCTGTCCTGAGCCCATTTTCATTTGCCCTTGAGTTTTTGCCATTCTGAGACGCCAGTTAAAATCTGCAGACATGCTGTTTTTGTCTAATTTGTTGCTAAGCAACTGGAAACATAACACCTAAACCGTCACTTCTTGAGCACACTTGTACTTCAGTCCAAACAGTCTCTTTGAAACAGTCATTTCATGTGAACAAAGACAACTACTGTTTGTGTTTCGAGAGTAATTAGTAGGAAAACAGTTTCCTCACGCTAGTTTCTTAGGAAAACTGACAAGCAGCTTTGTGCAACATGAGGTATTGGCCGCCATAACTCACACAGACTTTGTACCGCCTTTGCTGTCTTACGCATTTTGTTGGAATAAACCAACACCAAGGTTGGATGATCTAATGTCTGTCACACACACGAAGACAGCATTTACAACATATGCACTTAGAATCCAGGAGTAGTGAGAGAGAAAAAAGTTGGCATTTTGGAATTGGGGATATTATTTAATATCAGCTTGTTTCCTTGCCAGCCTAAATATCCAAAATCAAATGGTTCTTACCCCCCTCCATGTCTGGCATTGTAACTTAGTCAGTCATGCGGCCCTTGGAACCAGTCGGGATTGGCCAGCTCCTTTGTCAGGTGAAAACCTCTGCGGCAAGTCATGGGACTAAACTGGGCGGTGTCGCTGTCCGCGTCTGGGGTGCTGAACTCTAGGCGTGGCCAAAGAGGGTTCCTTTATATGACAACTTCCGGTAGGGCGGGGTTGAGCTCCTGCTCCACAAAATGAATTCATCTGCCACCTGGTGGTAGAATAGGAAAATGCTTTTGATAAAGTTCGAAGAGGACTTTGGATTGAGACCCTAAACTCTAAAAAACAAATTGTAAAGGTTTGGGATCTTAGACCTCCGGAGGTTGTTTTTGGGAGATCTGCCTATTCTTAAAATCTGTAAAGATGTATAGGGTAATGGAGAATTTCCAGAGTGAACTCTCACTTCTATCCAAGAAAACAATGTACAAATAGACTGAAAATTTCCCAGTCATTTCTTCCAAAACATTTTGTTATCAGATAGGTGTTTGAGAAATATTTGTATATATAGGAATTTAGAAATATTTACTAAAATAGTCACAGAGTACATTTTACTGAAAGAAAAGCTCTATCTTGTTAGCCAAATACATTCAAGAAAGCATAGTTGAGAGTACTGCTCTGATTTCAGCTTCTGGGAGGAAAACAAGTGTAATTATATTTAGATGTGGTAAGAAGTAATAGGAATTCTAGGAATAAAACTTGGTTGCCCCCCCCATTGTCTTCCTGTGCTAGTATATAAGTTGTCAGAGAGCTGAAAATAATAGGAATTTTTTGGTATGCTTATTGTTTTTACTCTGTGTATTTTAGTTTTTGTTTAATTTGTTAGACACTGTGCCACTGTTCTGTTCTTCTATATAGTGATGATTAAATCACTATGAATGAATTACATTCAACCTCAGATGGGGAGCCTCTAGGTTGATAAGTGAATAGAGATTCTTTGATAGAAAGCAAGAAAAGAACAGGAGAAAGGTAATGAAGTGCCTCATTCAAGTGTTATTTTGATAAAAATACTATAAGAAAGTAGATACATAGAAGCTTAATCATAGGAAATTAACTGAGTGTTGCTAGAGGGGAGGGTTGGGGTGGAGTATCTGGGTGATGGACGTAAAGGAGGGCACGTGATGTAAGGAGCAGTGGGTATTATATAAGACTGACGAATCACTGAACTCTACCTCTGAAAATAATAATGCATTGTATGTTAATTAATTGAATAAAAATAAAATAAAATGCTAATAAAGAAAGAAAAAGCTATAAAGTGAAAATGTCAACTAACCATCAAATTTCTATGTCTATATTAGTAACCTCTCCTTC
This sequence comes from Ursus maritimus, assembly GCF_017311325.1. NCBI lineage: Eukaryota > Metazoa > Chordata > Mammalia > Carnivora > Ursidae > Ursus > Ursus maritimus. The sequence continues at coordinate 53,035,220 of NW_024426663.1, read as the reverse complement.
ATAATTAGTTTAATACAGTTCTTCCCATCTTTTGAAATAAGTGACTGCTGTATAGCCACAGCTTTACTATATGTTCACATGTATGGATTGCAGTGTAAAGTTAATTCTAGCAAGATGAGAGTAAAATAAAATTCTTTCTCAAGTGAATAAATTTATCAATCTCAGAAAGGAAAGACCTATTCAGGAAGTATACTTGGCTTTGTCAGCCAAGCCAGTTAATATTTAGTATTCTTATAGATAATTTTCTCGTTTGCTGTTCTGTGGATTTTTTTAAAAGATTTTATTTATTTATTTTTTCAAGAGAGAGAGAGCGAGAGAACGAGCGGGGGGGAAGGGCAGAAGGAGAAGCAGATTCCCTGCTGAGCAGGGAGCCTGATGCAGGACTTGGACACAGGACCCTGGGATCATGACCTGAGTTGAAGGACTGAGCCACCCAGGTGCCCACTGTTCTGTGTATCTTAACACAGAAAATATAGTTATCATTTCTGTTTTAAGGTATAAAACATTTTCAAAATACTAATTTCAATTAAAAATTGAGGTATTGATTTAGGGGTGTTATGTGAGTTGACTTCCATTATAAAATGGAGAAATTGGTCAGAGTTTAATGAAGAGAGAAATTATCACTCTAGCGTAGGCTCCATTTGATTAAATTGGGAAGTTTCCTAAACACTCATCAAATTTCATGGAAAGACACCTGTAACCTATGTGACCAGAGTCAGCATGGAAAACAAATCAGTATGAATAGGGCATGAAAGCCATCTGTTTAAAATAAGAACATAATATAAATCTGGACTATAAATGGTATTGGTTTATATTATGTCTTCTTATGTTACTGTGAAAGACCGAAACATTATACGCACACACACACGGTGAACAATAAGAGGTATTGTCATTCAAAGCAACAGATGGTAGATCAAGAGCAACTGCGGTACACTGAGCTGCCTAAGAAAGACTTCTGAACCCCTGAAGCCGCCTGTTCCTGCCAAAATGAATAAGAAACCTAAAATGCATGAAAAGACAAATGGAGGAAAAGAATTCTAAACTAGTGGTAAAGTCTCTAAGAGCAGATGTGACCTCAGTGTTTCAAAATACATTGGGTCCTAAAAATAGACAGGTGTTTTTTCCAGATTAAGAGTATGTATGAAAGAAAATTAGAGGGGATCCCAGATATTAATATAATATGACTGTAACAATAAGTATTATAAATATTACAACTCTAAGACAACTTGAAGTTTGGATACAATAATAGAAACAACAAATGGAGAGATTCTCCAATATTCTTGTTAGGTAGGATATTTTTTCTGAAAGAAGCTGAAAATAGTGACAAAATTCTCAGAACAATTTCTGAAGCATTTAAATGTATGGTGCAAAGGGGCGCCTGGGTGGCACAGCGGTTGAGCGTCTGCCTTCGGCTCAGGGCGTGATCCCGGCGTTATGGGATCGAGCCCCACATCAGGCTCCTCCGCTATGAGCCTGCTTCTTCCCCTCCCACTCCCCCTGCTTGTGTTCCCTCTCTCGCTGGCTGTCTCTGTCTCTGTCGAATAAATAAATAAAATCTTAAAAAAAAATAAAAATAAATGTATGGTGCAAAGGTAAATGAGTAAATATAAGTGACACATTTTACATAAATTTTAGAACAGATTTTTATCTAAACTCATTTTATAATCAGGAAATACGGAATGTTATAGGACAGAATATGGGGTAAAAAGAATTTGTTATCCAGTATGAGCCTAATTACATTTCTCTGTCTTGCCTGAGTAGATTTTCAAACAAACAAAAATGGCACTCATGTAATAGCATAATTCCAGATTCCAAAATTCTTTGGTGTATATATATATTTTTATTATTTATTTATTTAACAGAAAGGGGCCTTGAGAGAGGGAACACAAGCAGTGGGAGAGGGAGAAGCAGGCTTCCTGCTNAGCAGGGAGCCTGATGCAGGGCTCCATCCCAGAATGCCGGGATCATGACCTGAGCCAAAGGCAGACGCTTAATGACTGAGCCACCCAGGCACCCCTGGTGTATATATTTTTTAAAAGACTTTATTTTTTTAGAACAGTTTTTGGTTCACGGGAAAACTGAGCCCAAAATAGAGAGTTTGCCTATATTCCCTGCCCTCACACATGTACAACTCCCCTCACTATAAGCATCTTGAAGCAGAGTAGTGCATTTGTTACAATAGATGAACCAGTGACACATCATTATCTCCCAAAGTCCATAGTTTACATTAGGTTCACTCGTGGTGTTGTACATTTTATGAATTTTACAAATGTATGACGACCTATATTTACCATTAGTATCTTACAGAATAGTTTTACTACCCTAAAAATTCTCTGTGGCTTTCCACTAAGGTGGAGAACAGGGCAAAGATGTTCCCTCTCACCACTGCTTTTATTTATTTTTTTTAAGATTTTTTTTTATTTGAGAGGGAGTGCACACACGGAGGGAAAGGGAGAGGGATAAGGAGAAGCAGACTCCCTGCTGAGGACAGAACCCAATGTGGGGCTCAATCCCAGGACCCTGAGATCATGACCTGAGTTGAAGGCAGACACTTAACCGACTGAGCCACCCAGGTACCCCTCACCACTGCTTTTAAACATTGCCTGGGGGGAAAAAACACTGCCTGGAAAAGGAAACAGAAAGTATACTGCTTAGGAAGAAAGACATAAAACTGTTTGCAGATTACATGAACAGGTATGTAGAAAATCTAAAACGCTCAACAAAAAACTCCTGGAACTAATAAATGATTATAGCAATGTTGCAGAACATGAGGATCATATTTAAAAAAAATCATTTTCCTATATACCAGTAATGAACAAGTGGAGTTTAAAATTAAAAATACAGTACCACCTACATTAGCACCCCCCAGAAATGGAACACTTAGGTATAAGTCTAACAAAATATGTACAAGATCTATATGAGAAAAATTATAAAATTCTGATGAAAGAAATCAAACTAAATAAATGGAGAGAAATTCCATGTTCATGGATAGGAAGACTCAATATTGTCAAGATGTCAATCCTTCCCAACTTGATATATAGTTAATATAATCCCAATAAAAATCCCAGCAGGAAAATCTGTGGATATTGACAAACTGATTCTAAATTTACATGGAGAGGTTAAAGATCCAGAAGGGTCAACACAATATTGAAAAAGAACAAAGTCAGAGGACTGACACTGTCTAAGTTCAAGACTTATTATAAAATTACAGTGATCAAAACACAGTGGTATTGGCAAAAAATACAGACAAATAGAGAGCCCAGAAATAGACCACATAACAATAGTCAACTGGGGAACACCTGGGTGGCTAAGTTGGTTAAGCCTCCCAACTCTTGATTTTGACTCAGGTCATGATCTCAGGGTTGTGGGATCAAGCCCTGCCTGGGGCTCCATGCTCAGCACAGAGTCAGCTTGAGATTCTCTCCCTCTCCTTCTGCCCATCCCCCTGCTCATGCTATAAATAAATAAATAAATAAATAAATAAATAAATAAATAAAAAGTCAACTGGGGGTGCTTGGGTGGCTCAGTCGGTTAGGCGTCTGCCCTTGGCTCAGGTCATGATTGCAGGGGCCTGAGATCAAGCTCCACATTGGGCTCCTTGCTCCACGGGGAGCCTGCTTCTCCCTCTGCCTGCCGCTCCCCCTGCTTGTGCTCTCTCTCTCTCTGTCAAATAAATAAAATCTTTTTTTTTTTTTAAAGTAAACTGTGGTGCCTGGGTGGATCAGTCGGTTGGGTGTCTGATTCTTGGTTTTGGTTCTGGTTGTGGTCTTGGGGTCAGGGTATCTTCCGCCATCAAGTTCTCCACTTAGCACAGAGTCTGCTTGTCCCTCTTCCTCTGCTCCTCCCACCCCAGCTTTCATGTACTCTCTCCATCTCTCAAATAGGTAAATAAGTGAAATATTTTTAAAAAATCATGAACGGATCTTTGACAAAGGAGCAAAGGCAACGTAATGGAAAAAACAATCTTTGCAACAAATGGTCCTGCAACACATGCTGAAAAATATGAATCTAGACATAGACCTTATACCCCTCATAAAAATTATCTAAAAAAAGGAAAAAGGGGGGCACCTGGGTGGCTTAGTTGGTTGAGCTTCTAACTCTTGATTTCAGCTCAAATCATGATCTAAGGGTCATGAGATCAAGCCCCACATGAGGCTTTGTGCTGAGTTTGGAGCCTGCTTAGGATTCTCTTTCTCCCTCTCTCTCTGCCCCTCCCCATCCATGCACACATGTGCGCTTTCTCTCTCTCTCTCTCTCTCTCAAAAATACACACACACACACACACACACACACACACAAAACTTTAAACCTGCAGAAGGTAACATAGGAGGAAATCTAGATGATCTTGGGTGTAGAGATAAATTTTTAGATACAATACCAAAGGTATGACCCATGAAAGAAATAACTAATTAGCTTGACTTCATTAAAATAAAAAATTTCGGGACTCCTGGGTGGCTCAGTCAGTTGAGCATCCTATTCTTGGTTTTGGCTCAGGTGGTGATACCAGGATCTTGGGATTGAGCCATGTGTTAGGCTCCTCACTCAGCAGGGAGTCTACTTCAGGGTTCTCTCTCTCTCTCTCCTTCTGCCCCCCCTCAAATAAATAGATAAATATTTTTAAAATTAAATGAAAAATTTCTCATCTGTGAAAGACACTTTCAAGAGAACAAACACACAAGGCACAAATTGGGAGAAAATATTTGCAAGAGACATATCTGATAAATGACCAGGGTTCATATATATTCCAAATATACAAAAAATTCACAAAACTCAGCAATAGGAAAACAAACAGCCTAGCTAAAAAATGAGTCAAAGACCTTAACAGACACTTCACCTATATAAAGATATAAAGATGGCAAATAAACATATGAAAAGATGCTCCACATCATATGTCATCCAGAAAATACAAATTAAAACAACAGTGAGATACTGCTACATACCTATTATAATGACCAAAATCCACAACACTGAAAACAACAAATGCTGGTGAGCACATGGAATAACAGGGACTCTTATTCATTGTTTGTGGGAATGCAAAATAGTACAACTCCTTTGGAAGGTAGTTTGGCAGTTTCTTACAAAATTATATGTTCTCTTTACCATATGATCCAGCATTCATGCTCCTTGGTATATATCCAGAGGTGTTGAAAACATGTCCACACAAAAACCTGAACATGGATGTTTATACAGCTTAATTCATTATTGCCCAAACTTGGAAGCAACCAAAAACATAACTAAAGGACATCTTGGTTTCTTCCGAGTTCTAGCAATTATGAATAGAGCTGTTCTAAACATCTGTGTGCAGAGCTTTGCATGGACATAAGTTTTCATCTCCTTTGGGTAATAACAAGGAGAGCAATTATTGGATCTTATAGTAAAAGTACCATATAATTTAAGATTTAGGTAATAGGTAAATATATTGGTAGCGCGGGAAAGCAAAGATTCTCACTTTGGTACAAGGCTAGTACAAATATGAGTTGGGGATGGTAAGGAAGAAACCTGTGTTAATGAATTGAAAGTATAAGTACTGGGGCGCCTGGGTGGCACAGCGGTTAAGCGTCTGCCTTCAGCTCAGAGCGTGATCCCGGCGTTATGGGATCGAGCCCCACATCAGGCTCCTCCGCTAGGAGCCTGCTTCTTCCTCTCCCACTCCCCCTGCTTGTGTTCCCTCTCTCTCTGGCTGTCTCTGTCTCTGTCGAATAAATAAATAAAATCTTAAAAAAAAAAGTATAAGTACTATGATTACATAAGTATTTGTGTATGTACCAATTCAGGCAAGTATCACCCATGGATGTTGGGAAACACTGAGTAATTATTTTAGAAACAGCATATTCACATAGTTTTGAAGCATCGCTCCACAGATAACTAATTAATTATGAAAAGAATTAAAAGGTATCTTTCCAATTGAGAAATTTGATGTAAGCTATTTTATAACCAAATTATCAAACTTAATACCACCCATACTGGGATAAATGACATTATATACCTTCTGATGTAATGCATTGAAAAGAATACAAGATCACCAAAATTTCTAATCTGAATCTAATCATGAAGACACAGTGAAAATTCCAAATTGAGGAATATGCTGTAAAATGAGTCTTTAAAAAGGGCAGTGTCATGAAAAAGAAATCAGTTATAAAAAATGTTTCTTTTAGGGGCACCTGGGTGGCTCAGTCGGTTAAGCATCTGCCTTTGGCTCAGGTCATGATCTCAGGGTCCTGGGATCGAGATCCTCATTGGGCTCTCTGCTCAGCAGAGAGTCTGCTTCTCCCTCTCACTTTCCCTCTGTGCGTGCTCGCTCTCTCTCTCTCTCTCTCTCTCAAATAAATAGATAAAATATTTTTAAAAATGCTTTCTTTAGGGGCACCTGGGTGGCACAGCGGTTAAGTGTCTGCCTTCAGCTCAGGGCGTGATCCCGGCGTTATGGGATCGAGCCCCACATCAGGCTCCTCCGCTATGAGCCTGCTTCTTCCCCTCCCACTCCCCCTGCTTGTGTTCCCTCTCTCGCTGGCTGTCTCTATCCTGTCGAATAAATAAATAAAATCTTTAAAAAAAAATGCTTTCTTTAAACTGTTGCAGTTTAAAGGAAAACTGGGAAAACATGACAATTAAATGCAGTATGCAATCCTTGATTGTATTCTGGGTTTTTAAAAGCAACTACAAAGGGCAATATTGGAACAACTGAGGAAGTTAGAATATAGAATATATATTACGTATTAGTATTGTATTCATGTTAAATTTCCCGAGTGTGATCATTGTATTTGAAGTTATGTGGGAGAATGCCCCTGTTCCTAAGAGGTACATTTTGAGATACTTAGGGATGATATGTCCTAATGTTCCCAACTAACTCATAACAAAATTAAATGTTTACATATTGTATCCGGCAGCTCTTGTCACATGAAACAGAGTAACAAAACACCTCAAAACTTAGTAGCTCAAAACAACATTAATTCCCGCTTATGCATATGGGGGTCAGCAGATTTAGGCTGAAATCAACTGTGCTTGACCTCAATATGCAGGCTGTGTCCAGTGTTGTTCCATCCTCATCTGTGGGTCAGTGGACTATACAGAGAATGTTCTTATCAAGGTGGCAGAAGAGAAGGAGGGCAAACCCAATTATTATAGCACATTTCAAGCCACAACTTAGTTTATTCTGTGTATTAGTTTCTAGGACAGCCATAACAAATTACCACAAACTGGGAGTCTTAATAATGTAAGTTAATTTTTTTAATATTTAAAATTAATGGCTTTGGGATAAATTATTTGAAAATTGATTGTATTAAGACGTTCTCAGAGGTGGCTATAGTTAAAAATACTGTATTGTATATTTGCAAATTGCTGAGAAAACAGATCTTACAAGTTCTCATCAGGGCAGGTGGGTGGAGAGATGAGTGAAATCAGTGATGGGGACTAAGGAGTGCACGTGTTGTGATGAGTACACTTGAAACTCCTATAATGCTGTTAACCATACTGGAATCAGGGATGCCTGGGTGGCTCAGTCAGTTAAGCATCTGCCTTTGGCTCAGATCATGATCCCAGGGTCCTGGGTTTGAGTCCTGCACCAGGCTCCTTGCTTGCTCCTTGCTCAGTAGGAAGTCCGCTTCTCCCTCTAACTGCTGCTCCCCCTGCTTGTGCTCTCTCTCTCACTCTGACAAATACATAAATAAAATCTTTAAAAAAAAACCATAGTGGAATTAAAATAAATTTTAAGAAAGTTCTCATCACAAGAAAAAATATTTTAACTCCATGCGGTCATAGATGCTAAGCAGACTTACTCTGGTGATCATTTCATAATATATACAAATATTGAATCATTATGTTATACACCTGAAACTAATATAGTACATAGTATGTTACATGTGAATTATATTTCAGATTTTAAAAAGATTCCCTAAGATGCCATAAGCTTCTGCATGATGTGTGAATCACTGGGAGAAATACCTCCTTTTAAGCAAAAACTCTGTAGACATATATTGACTAAAGATAAACATGTCTCATTCTCTCACTTATGATATTCAGCACTCATATTCAGAATATATGAAGAGCTACAAATCAGTAGAAAAAAGGTAAATGATCCAATGGAAAAAAATGGGCAAGAGACCCAAACAACCTCTCCCCACCCAAAGGATAACCAGGTGACTAAAGATAAATTAAACAGTATCCTACCTCATCAATAATTAATCAACAGAGAAATGCAATTAAACTTACCCTGAGATAGCGAGAATGGTTAAACTTTTAAAAAGATGAGTAATACTAGGTATTGGTAAGAATTTGAACAACTGGAGGTTACAGTGGTGATCAGAGTATAAATTGGTACAACCTCTTAGCAGTTTGGCAATAGGAAGGAAAGCTGAAAAGAATATACCCTGTGACACCAGTGCCTCCTCTGAGTATATGCACCCTCACCCAAAATATGTATACATGTTCACAAAGTGACATATACAAGGGCATGCTGCTATGAACAGTAGCAGTTCTCAATAGAATGGGTGAATGAGTTTTGCTATATTCATACTGAAAAAGAGAAAAGCAATATCTGACAGATAGCAGCTGACCTGATACTCCAAGCTGGGCCATGGTGTTCCCCTGTTGAACAAAAATAATATCACAGCACACCAACATTACACAAGGCCAGTCTGTGACTGTGATGGATCAAATTTAAAACAAGTTTAACTACATTTAAAACACCATAATCATGTCTAAACACAGACAAAAAAGAACACCATCCAATCCACAAAAAATGACCCAATATCTCTCTATCCTGGCTGATATGTCAATCACAGCTTTACCTCCTCCTTTCTCTTACCTTCTAACTAAGAATTATTAATACACCCAGCCATAGTATCAACTCCGTTTCTGACAGCATCCCATCCAGAGAAAAGTCCTGCTTCACTCCCCCCACAAATCACCTTAAGTCCTCTCTAACATCCTCCTGCTGAGATGTCTCATGATTCTCTGGGGCATGCAGTCTCCCTTGTTCCAATAAGTCAGAATATACAACTTTGTTTAACTACAGGTGCGTTCCTGATGCTCTGTGGCCAAAGGGTGGTGTTCTTTTTTTTTTTTTTTACCACAGTAAAAAATATTACCTTCCATACACTGTATTGTATATTGTATATACTTTGATATGCAGTTTTTAGAAGAGACAAATACAGCTGTTCAGGGATGCACACTTAAGCCAAATGTTAAGATTTGTAATGGAGATTGAGGAGTCCATCTTTTTTGAGGTGGCTTATCATTCTTAAACCTTCTCTGGTCCTATGATTGTAAAAGAAACTCTGAACAAATACCTCCCAAATTTCTATCAGGTCATTTTCAATATATATAAGTAGTCTGTTATTTCCTTTCAAATCCAAAGCCAAACATCTTCATTTCATTTGTCCACCATGTTATCTGGGAAACAGAATAATATACTGATTAACAGCACAGACTCTGGAGTCAGACAAAATTAAATTGGATTCCTTCTCTAATATTTATTCAGTAGGGGTTCTTGGGAGAGTGACATAACATATCCAGTGTCAGTTTGTCTGTAAAAGAAGAAATAGTAATGTGTACTTCATAGAGTTGTTGCAAGGATTAAATTAAATAATGCGGGTAATCAACACAGTACCAGCGCTATACAGAAATCATACCCAGTAAATATTACTGCCATCATAATCCCAAGTGCCAAACCAACTGCTTCCTGAGCACTTGAGAGTTCTGGGAAAGGAATGATTTGTGCAAATCAAGAGCCTAGTTGGCCAGTTACCCTATCAGTGTACCTGCTGGACACCAGGTTCCTGAAGGAAATATATGTCTGTCCCCTTTCTTTTTTCTGCTGATTACTTTCTCCAATTCCCCGCCCCTCGCCGCCATCTATTTGGCTCCAGGATCTTTTCGCCTCTCCCCTGATGTCAGGGCGGACTCTATGCACTATGCAAAGTAGCTTGCTTACTCCTCCCTGTTTGCCCGTTGCTACAGCGGCCCCAGCCTGCCGGCAGATAGGTGACTTCAGCTTGAGCGAGTATCCTCATTGGCTTCTTAATTCCCAGGGACTTTTTTTCTGAAAGGGAGTTAAAAGGCGAGTCAGCCGTTGCTTTGGCAACAACTTTCATCCTCTACCTAATCTCCGGAATGAGAATATACCTATTAATACACAGGATGGGGAATTGAGTTGCTCAATGCAAATTTTCTTTCAAGTGCAAAACAGCTTAGCCGGCGCGGCTAGCCCTTGGTGGCGCTGCGGTTAGAGACGAGCAAAGCCGAACACAGCAGTTGCAGGAACCTGTTGGCGGAAAAGTGAAGTATATCCGCAACAGGTGGTGGCTGCTGCAGAGGGGGCGCCTGTGAGAACGGATGGCGGTGGCGCACAGAAAACTCCTGCGGAGCAGGCAAGTAGGGTCTCTTCTCTTTTTGCTGTGCATATCTGTGGGGAGTGCGGCCACCATCCGCTATTCAGTGGCGGAAGAGATGGAGAGCGGTTCGTTTGTGGCTAATGTGGCTAAGGACCTGGGGCTGGAAGTAGGGAAGCTGGCTGCGCGCGGGGCGCGGCTGGTTTCCGAAGGTAACAAACTGCATTTCCGGCTCCACCGCAAGACAGGGGATCTGTTCGTGAAGGAGAAACTGGATAGGGAGTCACTGTGCGGCAAAGCTGACCCGTGTGTTCTGCACTTTGAAATAGTCCTGGCGGAGCCGCTGCAGTCCTTTCGTGTGGAGGTCAGGGTATTTGATATCAATGACAATGCCCCGGTTTTCCTGAACAAGGAGCCCCTTTTAAAGATTCCGGAGAGCACACCCCTGGGTTCACGTTTTCCTCTGCAGAGCGCCCAGGACCTAGACGTGGGCCTCAATAGTCTTCAAAACTATACCTTGAGCCCCAACGCGTATTTCCACCTGCATACCCGCTTTCGCAGCCATGGGCCCAAATATGCCGAGCTGGTCCTGGATAAGCCCCTGGACAGAGAGGAGCAGCCTGAGGTCAACCTGACAATTACGGCAGTGGACGGCGGGTCCCCACCCAAGTCTGGCATCGCCCACATCAGTGTGGAGGTTCTGGACGTCAATGACCACGTGCCCCAGTTCTCTAGGCTGGTGTACCGCGCTCAGGTACCGGAAAATAGCGCCAATGGTTCGTTGGTGGCCACTGTGAGTGCCACAGACCTGGATGAGGGCTCCAACAAGGAAATTACTTATTCCTTAGCTCAAAACCCAGAAGCAGTTCTCCAGACATTCCAGATTGACTCTCAAACTGGAGAGGTTCGACTGAGAGGGCCCCTAGATTTTGAAGCAATTGAAACATACGATATTGACATTCAAGCCACCGACGGAGGGGGCCTCTCTGCCCACAGCAAAGTCCTGGTGGAAGTGGTGGATGTTAATGACAATCCTCCTGAGGTGACAGTCTCCTCTGTGTCCAGCCCTCTCCCTGAGGACTCCCCACTACAAACTGTCGTGGCCCTTTTCTCTATTCGAGACCGGGACGTTCGGGTGGGAGGAAAAATCACCTGCTTCCTCAGAGAAGACCTTCCTTTTGCAGTCAAACCCACTTTCCGGAATTCTTACTCACTGGTTACTGACAGAGGCTTGGATCGGGAAGAAGTTTCAGGCTACAATATCACCGTCGTTGCCATGGATACTGGGCCACCCAGTCTGTTCACAGAAACTGTGATTGAGGTGCTAATATCTGACATTAATGACAATCCCCCAATATTTCAGGAAGACTCCTACATTTTGACTGTTCGAGAAAACAACAGCCCAGCAATTTTTATTGGCAAAGTTCACGCTGAGGATCTAGATTTGGGTGAGAATGCCCAAGTTACATATACTCTGCTGCCCCCACAAAGTGGAGATTTATCTGTCTTTGCTTACATCTCCATAAATTCAGACAACGGGAAGCTCTATGCACTGAGAACCATGGATTATGAGGCCATTCAAAATTTTCAGTTTGTGGTAAAGGCAACTGATGGGGGCTTCCTGTCACTGAGTAGCCAGGTTACTGTCAGAGTGGTTGTTCTGGATGACAATGACAACCGCCCAATGATCTTGTACCCACTGCAGAATGGCACCTTGCCCTGCAATGACCTGGTGCCCAGGTCTGCAGATGCAGGCTACCTGGTGACCAAGGTAGTGGCTGTGGATGGTGACTCAGGTCAGAATTCTTGGCTTTCATATCATCTCCTTAAGGCCACTGACCCTGGGTTATTCTCTGTTCAACAAAATGGGGAAATCCGCACATTGCGGCAGATATCTGAGAGAGACCCCATGATTCAGAAACTGATCGTTCTTGTTCAGGATCATGGCCAACCGGCTCTATCCACTACAGCCTCACTCAACATCTTGCTGGTAGATGGTTTTTCTGAACCCTATCTGCAGTTCCGGGATCCTTCCAAGAATCCTACAAGGGTAAATCCATCCACTAAATATTTGGTCATTTCTCTGGCTGTGCTTTCCTTTCTCTTTCTCCTGTCTGTCACAGTGATCTTTGTTATACATATCTACCAGAAGGTTAAATATAGAGAAAAGTTCACAGTTCAAGAGCATTTCTATGATGACTGTAATTTTCCTAACAACCTGGTACAAGGTGGGACCAGTGGATCATTATCTCAGCCGTGTCCCTATGAAATGTGCTCAGCCACTGGCACCAGCAATAGTGAGTTTCGGTTTCTTAAGCGCTTTATGCCCAACTTCCCCTTCCCCCATGGCACTGGAGAGGCAAAAACAGAGGCTGGCTCCAGTCTACCACCAGATTCCGATAGGAATAGGTCTCGGGGGTCAGAGGACCATGGCCGAGTACCTGACAACTGTATGTAGCTCTTACTCATAAACTATATGTAGCCATTATTTATGTCTCCCCCAAAGTTCATTAGTCCCGGCCCTGGAAATGCTTAGTTCCATAGAGATATCCTGTTACTGTGCCTTTAAATTATTTTCCAGTAGACAGTTACTCATGTATAGGGATGAAAACTAGGTTCTGGTTTCGATACATCAGGAAGCAGTTAGATTTGAGAAGCAGAAAGATAGTTTATCATTACTCAGAAATTTTAGATTTTTGCCTCTCAGTATGTGGAGATCATCTTTGACTCCACGTCTTGCATGCCATTGTTCACAACAATGCAAATGCCTGGTGAATGGTGGTCCTCATAGATAAATGGTGGAAGGAAAGGGAAAGGAAAAAAAGGGATTGACTTATTTAAGAAGGTGAATAAGGACAGATACAAGACTAAAGAGATTCAGTTCAGGAATGTTTCCCAAAATTAAGTTACAGGTGATATCTTAATGACTGTTTAGGGCCTTAGGCAAGTCTCAAACCTCTCTTTATACACAGAAGTCTATTCCATTCCTTATCAGAGAGCAGTTACATGACTGTGGGGAATGAAAGGTAGATGAGGGAAAAAATAAATTAGGCTTACTGTAGTTAACAAGTGCTAGACACAACTATAAAAGAAAAAGATATTAAGGAAAAGAGTGATCATGAATATCAATTAAGTAGCCTTAAGAAAAGATACATTTTCAGATATTACCAGATTTGATTTTTTCAATTTTTTCAGTTTTATTGAGATATAACTGACATATAGCACTGTATAATTTCACGGTGTATGGCATAATGACTTGACTTACATGTATTGTGAAACGATTACTATAATAAGTTTAGTTAACAAACATGTCCCTCAATTTGAGATTGTCTTCTTTAGATTAGATTGATGTTATGCATTATTGGGAAGACTACCATAGAAATGATATTGTATCCTTCTCAGTGCATCATTATTGGGGGTACATGATGTCAGTGTGTCCTATTGAGCAGTAATATTAATCTTTTAAAAAATCTTGGTTAAAAGCAACATAAAATTTACCATATTAAACATTTTTAAGTATACAGTTCAATAGTGTTAAGGTGATATTAATCTCCATCTCTCAGTTAAGATATCTGTCAAATTTCTCCACTGTAAAGTTACTATTTTTTTTCTTTTCAATCAATAAATACTGGGAGAGAGACACTTTGAAACTATGCAGATATCATGTTTCTGCTTAAACTTTTGCCCACTAATTTTGTATCTGTTACTGGATATTTCCTATGGCATTTAAAACTGTGGCATTCGAATGGTAATTTTCTATTTCCCTGATTCCCTTTACATTAATTAAGTGAAGAAAGACTTTTAACTTCTCCTCCTTTTATTCATTCTGTAGTTTTTTCTTTATATATAGACCCATGGATATATACTTTATTATTTGGGTTATAATCCAATGTTATTGTTATTTATTTTGTTGTTCAGCAAACCCTTTTATCTGGGATGAAAAACAGATTTTTAAGACTAGAATTATCCACAAAGAACACATTTTAACAAAAATAAGTATTTCTTTATAACCCTATATGCTTTATGATCTTAAACAAGTGTAAGTTTCCTAAGTCTTATCAAGTTTTCTTCATAATGTTGTTTTAACTTTAAATGAAAATCACATTAACTTGATTTAAAATTTCCATTACAATTATAAAACTATTATACGGATACTAAAGTATGAAAAATTCAAATTTTATTATGCAGGCATGTTTATATATTTATAAGCTATGTATAATAGAGATGTCAGTTAAAATATAGATTTATATGTTGAAATTAGACATACAGATATATAAAAAATGGAATTTGTCTGGTTTTATTTAATTCTCCTAAAAATAAGTAAATACATTGCTTTCTTTGTCATGTCTCTGTATTTTGTTGTTGTTGGTTTCTTTTTTTAATTTAAATCAAATTAGCCAACATACAGTACATCATTAGTTTTTGATGTAATGTTCAATGATTCATTAGTTGTGTTCAATTTAAACATGAATTTGTCTCGGGGTGCCTGGGTGGCTCAGTTGGTTAGGCATCAGACTCTTGATTTTGGCTCAGCTCATGTCTCAGGGTCATGAGCTCCATCCCCATGTTGCTCTGCACTGGGCATGGAGTCTGCTTGAGATCCTCTTTCTCTCCCTCTCCCTCTGCCCCCTACTCTCTCTCTCTCTCTCTCCAAAAAAAAAAAAAAATTGTCTCATTTGTGGAAGCGGAATTCATTCATGTAAGTCTCCCATATAGAGGTCTATTTTCTTTTTTTCAAATTTTATATATATTTTTTGAGAGAGAGAGTGCATAAGCAGGCAGAGGGGCAGAGGGAGAGGGAGAAGCAGACTCCCCACTGAGCAGGGAGCCTGATGCAGGGCTCCAACCCAAGACCCTGAGATCATGACCAGAGCCAAAGGCAGATGCTTATCCAAGATGTCCCTTAAGGTCTATTTTCTATACAATTGAATGTCATCAAAGCATGTGACTAATCAAACACCTGCTCTTCAACCAAAACTTTGACTTTGTTTACAAATTTATCTAACACTGTGAAAACAATATTATTAAAGTATTGGTTGTGTTTATATAATGCTGAAACAAAATATTAAAAAGTAAAAACACAGTTTTCTGTTAAGGTGGGGACGTAAGCATATCCTTCTGTGCACCATGCTCTGCTCATATGAACGCAGAAAAAAATACATAAAATTTTTAAATAAAAAATTAGAAAGTATAAAACAAAAATGGAGCAAACATAAAATGGTGAACAAGGATGAAACCCTTGCACTTCTGAGCTGCAGGATGGGAAGCTGGCATTAGTTGCCATAAGTTTGGTTCTTTTGGGCTATCAGAAAAGAAAATATTCTCCATGCAAGATGGAGAATAAAAGCCAGGGTCTCTGCTTACAGCCAGAAGCTAGAATGTGTCTATCTTGTTCATGACAAAAAGGTTGAAAAACCACTGCCAAAATATTTCTGAATTTATGACAAACACAAATGGGAAGATATTCCATGCTCATGGATTGGAAGAACAAAATCTGTAGATTTAATGCAATCCCTATCAAAACGCCAACAGCTTTTTTCACAAAACTAGAACATATGATCCTAAAATTTGTATGGAACCACAAAAGACCCTGAATAGCCAAGACAATCTTGAAAAAGAAAAGCAAAACAGGAATTACCACAATTCCAGATTTCGAGTTATACTACAAAGCTGTAGTAATCAAAACAGTATGGTACTGGCACAAAAATAGACAGGTACATCAACAGAACATGATAGAAACCCACAATTATGGGTCAGTTAATTTTTGACAAAGAGGCAAGAATATGCAATGGGAAAGGGACAGTCTCTTTAACAAATGGTGTTGGGAAAACTGGACAGCTATATGCAAAAGAATGAAACTGGACCACTTTCTTACACTACACACAAAAGTAAACTCAAAATGGATTAAAGACCTAAATGTAAGACCTGAAATCATAAAAATCCTAGAAGAGAACACAGACAGTAATTTCTCTGATATCAGCAATAGCAACATTTTTCTAGCAAAAATAAACTATTGGGACTACATCAAAATAAAAAGCTTCTGCACAGCAAAGGAAACAATCAACAAAACTAATGGCCAACCAACCGAATGAGAGAAGACATTTGCAAATGACGTATCCAGTAAAGGGTTTGTATCCAAAATATATAAAGAACTTATACAGCTCAACACTGAAAAACATAATCCAATTAAAAAATGGGCAGAACACTCTCGCCACTATTATTCAACATAGTACTAGAAGTCCTTGCAACAGCAATCAGACAACAAAAAGGGATCAAAGGTATCCAAATCGGCAAAAAAGAAGTCAAAATGTCTCTCTTCGCAGATGACATGATACTCTATATGGAAAACCCAAAAGAATCCACTCCCAAACTATTAGAAGTTATAGAGCAATTCAGTAATGTGGCGGGATACAAAATCAATGCTCAGAAATCAGTTGCATTTCTATACACGAATAGTGAGACTGAAGAATAGTAATGGGAATTTAGTAATGGGAATCCATCCCATTTACAATAGCACCAAAAACCATACGTTACCTTGGAATTAACTTAACCAGAGATGTAAAGGACCTATATTCTAGAAACTATAAATCACTCTTGAAAGACATTGAGGAAGACGTAAAAAGATGGAAAAATATTCCATGCTCATGGATCGGAAGAATTAACATAGTTAAAATGTCCATACTACCCAGAGCAATCTACACTTTCAATGCTATCCCGATCAAAATACCAAGGACATTTTTCAAAGAACTGGAACAAATAGTCCTTAAATTTGTATGGAAACAGAAAAGGCCCCAAATCTCCAAGGAACTGTTGAAAAGGAAAAACAAAGCGGGAGGCATCACAATGCCGGATTTCGAGCTGTACTACAAAGCTGTGATCACAAAGACAGCATGGTACTGGCACAAAAACAGACACATAGACCAATGGAACAAAATAGAGAACCCAGAAATGGACCCTTGGCTCTTTGGGCAACTAATCTTTGATAAAGCAGGAAAAAACATCCAGTGGAAAAAAGACAGTCTCTTCAATAAATGTTGCTGGGAAAATTGGACAGCTACATGCAAAAGAATGAAACTTGACCACTCTCTCACACCATACACAAAAATAAACGCCAAATGGATGAAAGACCTCGATATGAGACAGGAATCCATCAAAATTCCAGAGGAGAACATAGGCAGCAACCTCTACGACATCAGCCAAAGCAACCTTTTTCATGACACATCTCCAAAGGCAAGAGAAACAAAAGAGAAAATGAATTTGTGGGACTTCATGAAGATAAAAAGCTTCTGCACAGCCAAGGAAACAGTCAAAAAAACTAAGAGGCAGCC
>NW_024426663.1:52853746-53017316 GCF_017311325.1 Ursus maritimus | reverse complement strand
CCCTATGATCCAGCCATTGCACTACTGGGTGTTTACCCCAAAGATACAGACGTAGTGAAGAGAAGGGCCATATGCACCCCAATGTTCATAGCAGCATTGTCCACAATAGCTAAATCGTGGAAGGAGCCAAGATGCCCTTCAACAGATGACTGGATTAAGAAGTTGTGGTCCATATATACAATGGAATATTACTCAGCTATCAGAAAAAATGAATTCTCAACATTTGCTGCAACATGGATGGCACTGGAGGAGATAATGCTAAGTGAAATAAGTCAAGCAGAGAAAGACAAATATCATATGATTTCTCTCATCTATGGAACATAAGAACTAGGATGATCGGTAGGGGAAGAAAGGGATAAAGAAAGGGGGGTAATCAGAAGGGGGAATGAAACATGAGAGACTATGGACTATGAGAAACAAACTGAGGGCCTCAGAGGGGAGGGGGGTGGGGGAATGGGATAGACCGGTGATGGGTAGTAAGGAGGGCACGTATTGCACGGTGCACTGGGTGTTATACGCAACTAATGAATCATCAAACTTTACATCGGAAACTGGGGATGTACTGTATGGTGACTAACATAATATAATAAAAAATCATTAAAAAAAATGGGCAGAAGACATGAACAGATATTTCTCCAAAGCAGACATCCAGATGGCCAACAGACACAGAAAAAGATGCTCAACATTACTCACCATCAGGAAAAAGCAAATCAAAACCACAATGAGATATCACCTCCCACCTGTCAGAATGGCTAAAATAAAAAACAAGAAATAACAAGTGTTGACAAGGATGTGGAGAAAAAGGAACCCTCATACACTGTTGGTGGGAATATAACTGGTGCAGGCACTGTGGAAAACAGAATGGAGGTTCCTCAAAAAATTAAAAATATAACTATCCTATGATCCAGTAACTGCAGTACTGGGCATTTACCCAAATAATACAAAAACACTAATTCAAAAGGATATATGCATCCCTATGTTTATTGAAGCATATTTACAGCATTATTTATTTATAGCCAAATTATGGAAGTAGCCCAAGTGTCCATCAATAGATGAATAGATAAAGAAGAGGTGATACATATTATGTGACATATATATGTTTGTGTGTGTGTATACACACATGTACACAATGGAATATTATTCAGCCATATAAAGAATAGAATCTTGCCATTTGCAACACCATGGATGGAGCTAGAAAGTATTATGCTAAGCGAAATAAGTCTGTCAGAGAAAGACAAATACCATATGATTTCATTCATATGTGGAATTTAAGAAACAAAACAAACAAAGGAAGAGAAAAAGAAGAGCGACAACCCAAGAAAGAGTCTTTTTTTTTAAAGATTTCATCCATCTATTTATTTATTTGAGAGAGAGAGAGAGCTTGCCTGCGAGTGGGGGGAGGAGCAGAGGGGAAGGAGCAGATCAGGAGGGAGAAGGACAAGTAGACTTTGCACTGAGCATGAGCCCAATGTGGGCCTCCATCCCATGACCCCAAGACCATGACTGGAGCCAAAATCAAGAGTCAGATGCCCAACCAACTGAGCCACGTAGGTGCCCCATCAGACTCTTAACTATAGAGAACAAACTGAGTTACCAGAGGGCATATGGGCAGGGGGATGGGTGAAACAGGAAATGAGAATTAAAGAGTACACTTACATGATGAGCACTGAGTAATGTATAGAATTGTTGAATCACTATATTGTACACCTGAGAGTAATAATAGCACCGTATGTTAACTATACCGATTAAAATTAAAAATTTAATACACAACTAATGAATCGTTGATTGCTACATCAAAAATGAATGATGTACTATATGTTGGCTAACTGAACATAATAATGAAATTTAATAAATTTTTTAAAAAAGAAAGTCTCAATAAAGAAATAAAATATATGAAGAAGAACCAAATGGAAATTTTAGAACCGAGATATACAATAGCCAAAATAAAAAGCTTAGTGGATAGGCTGAACAGTAGAACGGAAGAAAAAGACACAAGAATCAGTTAGTTGGAATAAAGAACAACTAGAAATTACCCATCTGAACAAGAAAGAAAATATACTGAAAAAGAAATGCACAGAGTTTCAGAGATGTATGGGAAAATAACAAAAGATATAATACTTGTGTCACTGGAGTCCTAAAAGGAAAGGAGAAGGAAGATAGGGGTACTCAAAGGGACAGACTGAAAAACTACTCAAACTTGGAAAAAAATATAAACATGGATATTTAAAGAGCTGAGCAAACTCCAAACAGGAAGAACCCAAAGAAATACACACCAAAATACACTGTAGTCAAACTTATGAAAATTAAGACAAAAAGTCTTGAAAGCAGCTAGAGAAAAATGACACATTACCTATGGGGGGAAATAATTTGAATGATAGGGGATTTTTCATCAGAAATGATAGAGGCTAGAAGCAAGTAACACAATGTTTTTAGTGCCTGAAAGAAAAGAACTGTCAACCTAGTATCCCATACCATTAAAATATCCCATCAGGAATAAAGAACACATCAAGACATTCTCAGGTGAAGGAAAACTAAAAGACTCTGTCATCAGCAGACTGACCCTAAAAGAATAGCTAAGAGACATTCTCTAAATAGGAAGTACTTTAAAAAGGAACCTTGGAATATTAGGAAGGAAGTACAAGCACAGTGAGTAAAAAAACCCCAAAAAACAAAAAAACAAACAACAACAACAATGGGTGAATACAATTGACTTCTTCTCTTTAGTTTTCTAAATTATGTTTAAACAAAAATGATAATACTGCCTGATGTGGTTCTGAATGTATATAGAGGGAATAACCAAGACAATATTATAAACAAGAGAGAGAGTAAAGAGACACAGAGGGAGGTAAGATTTCTATACTTCAAACAGGTGAAATGATGATACCAGTAGACTATGAGAAGTTATCTATATTTAATACTTAAAGCAGCCACTAAAAAGCCTATAGAGCAATATACTCAGAAACACTATAGATAAATCAAAATTTTTAAAGTGGTCAATTAACCTACAGAAAGAGAAAAGGAAAACAGAAACAAAAAAGAAACAGAAAACAAAAAATAAAATGGCAGGGTCACCTAAGTGGCTCAGTTGGTGAGACACCTGACTATTGATTTTGGCTCAAGTCATGATCTCAGGGTCCTGAGACTGAGCCCATACTGGGCTCTGTGCTCAGCCGGGAGTCTGCTTGAGATTCTCTCTCCCTCTTCCTCTGCCCCTCACCCTGCTCGCATGTGTATGCTTTCTCTCTCTCTCTAAACTATATAAATAAATCTTAAAAAAATAAAATGGCAGACTTAAGCCCTAGCTTATGAATAATTATATTAAATGTAAATGATCAAAATACACCAGTTAAAGACAGAATTTGGCAGAAAGGATAAAAAAACATTACTTCAGTGTATACTGTCTGTAATAAATTCACTTCAAATATAACAATACAGGCTAGTTGAAAGTAAAAGGATGGGAAAAGATATATAATAAATATGTTAATAAAAGAAAGCAGGTATGGCTATATTAATACCTGAGATTTCAGAGAAAGAGAATTACCAGAGGTAGAAAGGAACATAATATAGAGATAAGAAAATCAGTTCATTAGAAGACATAGTGATCCTAAATATACATGTATGAAACAACAGAGCTGCAAAATATGTGAACCAAAAACCGATAGAACTGAAAGGAGAAATAGACAAATTCACAGCTGTAGTTTGGAGACCTCAACACCTCTCTCAACCGTTGACAGGAAGAAGTAGACCAACTCAGTAAGAATTCAACAATACCATCAGCTAATAGACATTTATAGAACACTCGACCAAAAAGAATAGAATTATACTCTTTCCAGGTGCTCACAGAACATATACCAAGCTAGATTATATCCTGGGCCATAAAACAATCCTCAGCAAATTTAAAGTAATTAAAATGATACAGAAGGTGCTCTGCAACCACAATAAAAGCAAACTAGAAACCAATAATAGAAAGACAAGATGAAAATCTCCAGAACACTTCAAGCGTAAATAATACACATCTAGATCATGTATGTGTCAAGGAGGAAGTGTAAAAGGAAATTTTAAAATGCACTGAAGGGGGGGTGCCTGGGTGGCTCAGTCATTAGGCTTCTGCCTTCAGCTCAGGTCATGATCCCAGCATTCTGGGATCGAGCCCCGCATCGGGCTCCCTGCTCAGCGGGAAGCCTGCTTCTCCCTCTCCCACTCCCCCTGCTTGTGTTCCCTCTCTCGCTGCCTCTCTCTCTGTCAAATAAATAAAATAAAATGCATTGAAGGGAAAGGACCCTAATCAATAAAATCATGAATGAAAGGAGAAAGATAACAACTAATAATAAGGAAATAGAAACAATTATTAGAAATTATTACCAGCAACTATATGCCAACAAATTAAGCCATCTGGAAGAAATGAATGCATCCTGGAAATTTATAAACTACCAAGACTGAAACAGGAAGAAATAGACAATCTGAACA
The DNA here is from genome assembly GCF_017311325.1 of Ursus maritimus. Classification (NCBI taxonomy): domain Eukaryota; kingdom Metazoa; phylum Chordata; class Mammalia; order Carnivora; family Ursidae; genus Ursus; species Ursus maritimus. The sequence continues at coordinate 53,012,849 of NW_024426663.1, read as the reverse complement.
GACCAATAACCAGTAAGGAAATTGAAACAGTAATCAAAAACCTCCCAAAAAACAAGAGTCCAGGGCCAGATGGCTTCCCAGGGGAATTCTACCAAACATTTAAAGAACAAATAATACCTGTTCTACTGAAGCTGTTTCAAAAAATTGAAATGGAAGGAAAACTTCCAAACTCATTCTATGAGGCCAGCATTACCCCGATCCCAAAACCAGACAAAGACCCCATCAAAAAGGAGAATTACAGACCAATATCTCTGATAAACATGGATGCCAAGATACTCAACAAGATCCTAGCCAATAGGATCCAACAGTACATTAAAAGGATTATTCACCACGACCAGGTGGGATTTATTCCTGGGATGCAGGGGTGGTTCAACATTTGGAAATCAATCAACATGATCGAGTACATTAACAAAAGACAAGACAAGAACCATACGATCCTCTCAATTGATGCAGAAAAAGCATTTGACAATATACAGCATCCTTTATGGATTAAAACTCTTCAAAGTATAGGCATAGAGGGAACATACCTCAATATCATAAAAGCCATCTATGAAGAGCCTACAGCGAATACCATTCTCAATGGGGAAAAACTGAGAACTTTTCCCTTAAGGTCAGGAACACAACAAGGATGCCCATTCTCACCATTATTGTTCAACATAGTACTAGTAGTCCTAGCCTCAGCAATCAGAGAACAAAAAGAAATAAGAGGCATTCAAATTGGCAAGGAAGAAGTCAAACTGTCTCTCTTTGCAGATGACATGATACTTTATGTGGAAACCCAACAGACTCCACCTCAAAATTGCAGTTCAGGAACGTGGCAGGATACAAAATCAATGCACAGAAATCAGTTGCATTTCTATACAATAACAATGTAACTGAATAAAGAGAAATTAAAGAACTGATTCGATTTACTAGCACCAAAAACCATAAGAGACCTACGAATAAACCTAGCCAAGGCGGTAAAGGATTTATACTCTAGAAACTACAAAACACTTATGAAAGAAATTGAGGAAGACACATGGACATGGAAAAACATTCCATGCTCATGGATTGGAAGAATAAACATTGTGAAAATGTCTATGCTGCCCAGAACAATCTACACGTTCAATGCAATCCCTATCAAAATACCATTGACATTTTTCACAGAGCTGGAACAAACAATCCTAAAATGTGTATGGAACCAGAAAAGACCCTGAATTGCCAGGGGAACGCTGAAAAAGAAAACCAAAGCTAGGGGCATCACAATGCCTGACTTCAACCTATATTACAAACCCATGATCATCAAGACAGCATGGTATTGGCACAAAAACAGATACATAGATCAATGGAACAGAATAGAGAGCCCAGAAATGGACCCTCTACTCTATGGTCAACTAACCTTAACAAATCAGGAAAGAATATCCAATGGAAAAAAGTCTCTTCAATAAATGGTGCTGGGAAAATTGGACAGCCACATACAGGAGAATGAAACTGGACCATTTTCTTACACCATACACAAAGATAAACTCAAAATGGATAAAATACCTCAATGTGAGACAGGAATTCATCAAAATCCTAGAGGAGAACACAGGAAGTAACCTCTTCAACATTGGCCACAGCAACTTCTTGCAAGGGACATCTCTAAAGGCAAGGGAAGCAAAAGCAAAAATGAACTTTTGGGACTTCATCAAGATAAAAAGCTTCTGCACAGTAAAGGAAACAGTCAACAAAACTAGGTGGCAAGCCACGGAATGGGAGAAGATATTTGCAAATGACATTACAGATAAAAGGCTGGTATCCAGTATCTATAAAGAACTTATCAAACTCAACACCCAAAAAACAAGTAATCAAATCAAAAAATGGACAGAAGACATGAACAGACACTTCTCCAAAGAAGACCTACAAATGTCCAACAGACACATAAAAAAATGCTCAACATCACTTGCCATCAGGGAAATACATATCAAAACCACAATGAGATACCACCTTACAGCAGTTAGAATGGCTAAAATTAACAAGACAGGGAACAACAAATGTTGGCGAGGATGTGGAGAAAGGGGGACCCTCTTACACTGTTGGTGGGAATGCAAGCTGGTACAGCCACTTTGGAAAACAGTATGGAAGTTCCTAAAAAAGTTGAAAATAGAGTTACCCTATGACCCAGAAATTGCATTACTGGGCATTTCCCCAAAGATACAAATGTAATGAAAAGAAGGGGCACATGCACCCCAATGTTCATAGCAGCTGTGTCCACAATAGCCAAACTGTGGAAGGAGCCGAGATGTCCTTCAACAGATGAATGGATAAAGAAGGTGTGATTCATATATAGAGTGGAATATTACTCAGCCATCAGAAAGGATGAATACCTACTATTTGCATCGACATGGATGGCACTCTAGGGTATTATGCTAAGTGAAATAAGTCAAGCAAAGAAAGAAAATTATCATATGGTTTCACTCATATCTGAAATATAAGAAATAGTGCAGAGGACAATAGGGAAAAGAAGGGAAAACTGAATGGGAAGAAGTCAGAGAGGGAGACAAACCATGAGAGACTCTTGACTCCAGGAAACAGAGGATTGCAGATAGGGAGAAGGGTGGGGGAATGGGATAACTGGGTGATGGGCATTAAGGGGGGCACATGATGTGATGAGCACTGGGTGTTATACGCAACTAATGAATCATTGCACATTATATAAAAAACTAATGATGTACTTTATGTTGGCTAATTGAATTTTTAAATAAAAAATAATTTCTAAAAAAACACAAACTACAATAGCTCACCCACTATGAAATGGGTAATCTGAATAGCCCTATAACTCTTAAGGAAATTGAATTTGTAATTTTATTTTTATTTATTTATTTATTTATTTATTTATTTTTAGATTTTATTTATTTATTTAACAGAGACAGCCAGCGAGAGAGGGAACACAAGCAGGGGGAGTGGGAGAGGAAGAAGCAGGCTCCTAGCGGAGGAGCCTGATGTAGGGCTCGATCCGAGAACGCTGGGATCACGCCCTGAGCCGAAGTCAGACGCTTAACGACTGCGCCACCCAGGCGCCCCTGAATTTGTAATTTTAAAATCTCTCTCTCCACTCCCCATACCCTCCATCAAAGTCTGATCAAAATAACCGGAAGGATTTTTTTTTATGCCTCACATAATCACCAGTTTTTGTGTGTGCAGTGAGAACATTTAAAATCTGCTTTCATAGAAACTTTCAAGTACATAATATAATATTCTTAACTATAGTCACCATGCCATATATAAGATCCCCAGAACTTACTCATCCTATAACTGGAAGTTTATACCCTTTGACATTTCCTCGTTTCCCCCACTCCCATCCCCTGCCAACCACCATCCTGTTCTCTGTTTCTATGAGTTCGGCTTATTTAGATTCCATGAATAAGTGAGAACCTACAGTAATCATCTTTCTCTGTTGGACTTATTTCACTTAACACAATGCCCCTGCCCCATCTATGCTTTTACAAGTGGCAGGAACATCTTCGTTTTTATGGCTGAATAATATTCCCTTGTATATGTATACCATTACCCATTCATCCCTTGATGATGCTTACTGTTTTTCCATGTCTTGGTTTTTGTGAATAATGCTGCAGTGAACAGGGAGGTGCAGATACCTCTTTGAGATAGTGGTTTCATTTCCTTCAAATATATACCCAGAAGTGGAATTGCTAGATCATATGGTAGTTCTATTTTTGTTTTTTAAAGATTTATTTATTTATTATTTGAGGGGCAGAGAGCATGAGGAAGTGGGGGGAAGGGAAAGAGGGAGAGGAGAGAGAGAATCTCAAGCAGACTCCTGGCTAAGCACGGAGCCCGACCTGGGGCTGGATCCCATGACCCTGAGATCGTGATCTGAGCTGAAATCAGGAGTTGTACACTTAACCAATTGAGCCAGCCAGAGGCTCCTATTTTCATTTTTTAGGAACCTCTATACTGTTTACCACAGTGGCAGTAGCAATGTACATTCCCACCAACAGTGCACAGGGGTTCCCTTTTAGGGATCATTTAGGCTTATATTTGTTTGAAGGAGTAAGCAGGACTATCGGTAGGTTCCTGTTTTCATAGTATTACCACTAATAACTGTTAGCATTTATGAAACACTGTGATGTTCCAAGCACTAGGCAGAACATTTCATAAGCACTGTATCACTGGGGTGCCCAGATGGCTCAGTCTGTAGAGCATGTGACTCTTGATCTTGGGGTCTTGAGTTCAAGCCCCAGGTTGGGCATAGGACCTCCTTAAAAAAAAATGCTGCATAAGCACTGTTTCACTTAATTCTCACAACTTCAAGAAGCAGGTAACATTATTATATCTACGTTTTCTCACACCAGGAAACTGAAGTTTGGAGAGATTAAGTGATTTTCTTAATATAAAATATATGAAGTAGTAGAGCCAGGATTTTGAGTCCCTTGACGTAAAAGCCCATACTCTTAATCACCACTTAAAAAATGATGTTCTTACACAACGAACTACTCACACATGCACACACTCAAACTGCAGGACCCTCCTTTAAATTGAGTATTAGTTTATCTGTACCGAATCAAATTGGAAAAAAGCGTTCATCCCTAGACTTTCAGTTGTCACCCATAACACTTCATGCAAGGCTCTGTGCTGTTGACTGAAAGACTGCATTGCATTTCACATAAGCCATGACCACCTCATCTTTTTCAGAAAATCTCATTTCTCACAAAATCACAAGTACTTCATCTGCAGTAGAAAAATAATTTCAATGGGTTTTTGTTTAAGCTGATACCATAAAATGCAACTAGCTCAAACTTCACGTCCTCTGGGAATCTTTCCTGATACCCCATTTCTGTTCTTACTTATATTTCCCTTTTGAGTAGTCATCGAGCCTGTGCAAATCTCTATCTTAGCACTTACCTCCCACATCATAATTGTCTCTTTTTCTGTGTCCCTCTTCTAGGCTGTAACTTCCTGGGGTGTAGGCACCAGGCTTTATTCAATTTTACATCCCCAATATCTTTCATAGGACTTGAATATAATCCCAAACAAACACCTGCTGATGAATTAATAAATTCAACAGTTGCATGGCCAAATGGGTGACCTGTCTGAAATGGCAGAAATCCAGTTCAAGTTACTCTCAAATTGTATGGCTGTGATAATACAATAAAATAACTGATAATTGGACATATGATAATAAAACCATACGCTATCAATTGTTTCTGTCCACACTGGTTAAACCAAAAATCAGAGAAGTAATATGAAGAAATAATTTAAGAACTACGTCACTAGACTACGTGACGATGAACAGATTTTGACAGTTTCTGGCGGAAACCGCTGTATATTCCAGGTTTTCAGTTCGGACGCCTGGTGGTGCTACAGGCTAAAAAGTAGGAGGAGGAGCCTGGCATTTCAGCAGACTCCATCTTAGAAAAGACAAAATCTGAAAGGTACTGGGGATGGACGCGGCTTGGGAAGTGTCGGCTGCAAGCTCAGATTTCAGACTTTTCTTCAAATGAATGAGGACGAGACATCAGTTGAAGTTATTCCTCTTACAAGACTTCCCAATCCTTCTTTCATTCAAGACAACGCACTCAGAGGGTGTGCAGGAAATTGTGCGAGAGAAAAGCTGGCAGAAAAGGCAAGTGGTGAGTTTTCCTTTTCTTCCGGGGCGTATTGCCGGCGGACCTGGAAAAGGAAGGCGGCTATTCATGGCCAGAGGTCTCAGAGATTTGGCGCCGGCTGCGGGAAAGGGAGCGTCTGCGCACCTGTGGGAGGACAGGGGGTGGGGAGCAGGGTGGTTTCGAAAAAGATCCAAGAATATTTTAGATCCACCCAAAGAAGAGCCTTTTCTCCCGAACAGGAAACCAGACCTGCAGGAGCTCTGCATTTCCAAACCTGTAAACTTCTTTTTGGTTTTCTGAGAAAAAGGTAGGAGTCTGGAATGTTCCCTCTTTGAAAAATTCTTCTGAACGTTGCAGAATGTGCACCGGGAACATGCATGAGATTTAGGTAAATTTTCCATCATTGGAAACTACACCATCAGTTCAATTTCCATTCTCACGGTGAAGTGCGATACAATAGTGGGATAAGTAATTTGCTCATTCGTGGGAAAAAATCGCTGGCTGAAGAATAATCCAAGGTAAGTTTAACTATCACAGAAAGGAGTGGTAGTAATCAGCACTAGTTTGGGACCTCCTAGGTCCACATGGTGACAACCAGTGAAAACCCTGGAGATGCAGGCCGCTAGGCAGCCTGGTTGTCAGAAGTCTCTGCTGAAGATGTAGTCTTAGTAAATCATTAAGAAATGGCTCGCGGAATTCTCCAGGCTCACTAAATCCTCCAACCACTGAAAAGTACTCACCAAACATTTTTTTTTTTAAAGATTTTATTTATTTATTTGACAGAGAGAGAGAGACAGCCAGAGAGAGAGGGAACACAAGCAGGGGGAGTGGGAGAGGAAGAAGCAGGCTCACAGCGGAGGAGCCTGATGTGGGGCTCGATCCCATAACGCCAGGATCACGCCCTGAGCCGAAGGCAGACGCTTAACCGCTGTGCCACCCAGGCGCCCCGTCACCAAACATTTTAATTACTGCTGATATCTGTACATTATAAATATGCACTGCGCGAAAAATAGCAGGCAATTTTAGGGCTCTGTGGCAAAAACTCAGGAAATTCACAGCAGAAATACTTTCAGAAATCTTTTTCCCTGTGAAGGGTGTTGGATGACACTCCGCCTGTTGGATGACAATTCCATAGAATTGGTCATGTTGACGCTTGCCTGCTCATCCTGAAAAACCTCCAGAAACAGACTTCACCTCTTTAACAATCATCGTCTGAACACCCTGGCCTAAAACGAAAATGCCTTGATCTTTCCTTCCAGAATTTTTTTTCCATTGAATGTTAAAAATATTCCCTACTCTGCCAATCTAATGCAGGACAAAGAGAAGAGAGAGAGATGCATGCAACATCACTTTATCTTCAGTGACATTAAGTTCTTGGAAGCTGAAAATAAGACATTAGGTAGATACAGCTATGATTCTTGGTATTCTTGCTTTTGGGCTCTGGATAAAAAGTAGAGGAAGATATCGCTTTTCTGAATAGCATAGTTGCTGTTTTATGGTTCTACTTTAGTGGTATTTTCTTTTCTTCTGAAGCATAGCTAATGTTAATTCAGAGTCAACAAGTACTGATAACTTAGCTGTTTTTATCTTTTTATTTACTTCACAGAGGTCTGGGTTTAGAAGCCAGTAGCCTCTTTATTAAGTACAGAAAAAGCATGCATTGTTTTCTCCTCAGGCCTAATTTCCTTTGATCTTTCACAAAGAGAAGTTATCCCTAAAACTTTGTGTAGACTATCCTAGGAGGTGTCCGAATGCTTGACAAGGAAACTCATCCCAATCTATCCATAAAATGATAATCTTCAAGAGGGAAGTCTTTCCAGTGGAGGCCAGCCTATGTATTTTGTCATTTTTTGCTTTTCTTGATATTTCATAGGTGATGGCCCATAAATTGTGATAGCCTACTTTTCAGCCAGACTGCTGTACAGCTCCTAAATTCAAATAACTATTTGATTACTATTATGTAGTTTTTACTTCTTGTTTGAAATAAAGTCATTTTATTTTGATGACATTGGTGAGACAAAGTCAAATACAGGGAAAAAAGTAGATAGAAATAAATGTCTCTTTCATTATTTAAGGTGTAATCCACTGAGTTGCTGTGTAGCTTATTTATTACTATGCTAATTTGTATTTGTTCATTTTTGCTGTTTTCTTATGAATATGTAGCAATTAATGTCTCAGCATCTCCAATACATTAAAAGGAAATGCCATTTAATATGGAGTGGCAAAACAAACTCATCTTTCTTCTCTTTGCATCAATGTTTAATATTCTCCGATATAGTTTAGAATAATCAAAGGCAGAGGATACAAAAGCATGACATACCTAAAATGAGATCTAATTGTTGATTTTTAATGTATACATAATAGTTGCGGAGAAAATAAAATACACATTATTCAATACACTGGATAATAAGCATATTACATAAATACAAAATAGTTGGTATTTCCATTTGCCTTTCTAATTTTTTTTCTACTTTCCAGAGAATTTGAAAAACTAAGAGAGGCCTGATAATGACACTGAAGGCTTAGATGGTAGAGCAACCCGACTGCAAATATAGTACTGTGTGCTCCATATTACACTACCCTGACTTTGAAAGTTGTATTGGAAGCCTGAGACTATGGTGGTATAAATAATAGAAAGAAATATTAGTGTAATAAAACTTTGATCATGCAAAGCCATATTTGCTAAGGAGTTAGAAGAAGGAATAATGGAATACTTAAAGCCTAACCTAAGGCAAACTTACTCTATTTTACTTAACATATACCATTGAGGAAACTGGACTCCTGCAGAATTCTGTTCCAAAGGCACTGTAGAGTAGTTCCTTCATTGCTAATTTCACAGATATTTTGTGCCTGAGAGTGGGAAAGCTATTGGTGGTAGTTGCTGCCTAGGGGGGCATGGATATGAGGGGGTAAATAATATTTCTAAAGATAAAAGACAGCATTTTCAAACTACAGACTCAGGATTTGCTACTAAGTAGAAATTAGGGGGCACCTGGGTGGCTCAGTTGGTTAGGCGTTCAACTCTTGGTTTTGGCTCAGGTCATGATCTCAGCGTCGTGAGATTGAGCCTGGCATTTTGCTCCACACTGGGCATAAAGCCTGCTTAAGATTCTCTCTCTCCCTCTGCCCCTCTCTGCTCTCCAAGTAAATAGATAAATAGAAATTGGATCCAGAGTTGGTGGACAAACTGAGGCATAGATGCTGGATTTTTAGTGGCTAAAGTAAAATCCTTTGCATTTTTCCAAGTTGAGTTGAGATTCATGGATATAAATAATTATTCACCGGCGTGTTCTTTGACTTGGGAATGCTGCCAAAAATCCAATAGAGCGTTCCTGTAGCAAAGTCCATAAAGATGGCGGGACTTGGATGTAAATAGTAGCATTCATAAGTATACCTTGAATCCCAATTCCCATGTCTACTCTTGACAACTGCCACGACAATGGTGGCAAGAAATATCCAGAACTGGAATGGCATATTTCTCAGTGGAAAGAAATAGGTTGAGTTTAATTTAACAATAACAATATTGGATGGTCACTACTGTTGGCCAGATCCAGGTCTGCACTGGTCTTCACCAGGAAAGTTGTTGGTTGTCAGTTATTTTCTCAGGTTTCTTTCCCCCTGACACATTCTTTGCCCTCCCTACATCTGTAGATTTCTTCATTATTTGTATTCTGTGTTGTATTTAGTAGTTAAAAAACACTTAGGCACATTTTCTCTTTAAAAAGAAATTTCAGGGTGAGGGGTTGAGTGAAACAGATGAAGGGAATGAAGTACAAACTTCCAGTTATAAAATAAATAAGTCATGGAGATGTAAAGTACAGCATAGGGAATATATAGGCAGTAATACTGTAATAACTTTGTATGGTGATAGATGGTAAGTACACTTATCGTGGTGACTGTTTTGTAATGTGTATAAATGTTGAGTCACTATGTTGTATCCCTGAAACTAATATCATATGTCAAATATATGTCAAGTAAGAAATAAATTAATTTTAAAAAGAAAGAAAGAGACAAACCAAGAGACTTAACTATAGAGAACAAAATGATGGTTACCAGAAAGGAGGTGAGTGGGGGGATGGGTGAAGTAGGTGGAGAATAAGGAGGGCATTTGTACTGATGAGCACTGGGTGATACATGGAAGTGTTAAATTACTATATTGTACACCTGAAACTAATATAACACTGTATGTTAACTATACTGGAATTAAAATAAAATGAAATAAAAAAACAAATAAAATGAATTTTTAATTGTGCTTTTAGTACAAATGCAATCATCTACCAGACTACCAAAACCTGATACAAGTTTTAGCCTATTTTAATAGAGACAATCCAATATATACTCAAGGCAGGCTAGAACCCATGGCGATGTGTGGTCAAGATTTTTTTCAGGGGAACAGTTTGTACTAATAGACTATAATGATTCTCATGAAACAAAAAATGCCAAAATTCTTATGCAAGTGTCCTTTTTCAAGCCATTAGTTGCATATTCGTTCTGCGGAAAGCAAGTGGCATCTTCATTTTCCTTGCCTGAGTCACCTTTATTTTGAAATCCTGCTTGCCTGAGCTTTGTGAAATAAATATCTTGATAGATTATGAAAAAACTTAGTTGTTTGTATCCTTAATAGAGTCAAAAGCAAATTGTTTGAGTGTTACCACAGGCCCACAATTTCCACTGTAAGATAAGTGCCAGAACACTCCCTATGAAATGAATTTAAAATGTTTGATTATAATATTAATATAAACATAATCATGAAAAGATAAAAATAATATCAAAATACAAGTAGGCATTTATTTTCTAAATGTTAAGAAAAGGAATCTGTGATTGCCCAGTATTTTTTTTACCTAATTACAGAAAATAAATGAGGGCTTAAAAAAGTGTTATGCCGTTATTACATTTAATAAATCATCTATTCCAGTTTTCTGGAAATACAGGGGATAGAGGAACAGGTTAAATGACACCACAAGGAAACAATCAGACAAATTCAGAATGTATAACATCCTACAAGACAACAGGTCTGGATACTTTAAAGAATTCAATAAAAGACAGGAGACTGTTCTAGAATAAATCGATTCAACACCTAATACAATCATGAAACTTGGTTAAAAAACAAATTTTCCAAGACATTATTTATAACAAGTGGTTAAAAGGTGCATTTGTAAAAGGAACTCAGGAGTGCATATGAATTCTTACCAAATTTAAGAAAATTGAGGAATAATGGAAATATAATGAGATTTTAGGTACCATTATGGAATCATTATTAATTTTGTTAAGTGTGCTAGTAGGATCATGATTATATAGGACAATGTCCTTATACTTAGGTGATGCCTGCTGAAATATTTAGAGGTGAAGTGTTATGATATCTTCAAGTCACTTTCAAATGGGTCAGCAAAAAAAGGGATACTTGTGTGTAGAATAAAAAATATATAGATAGAACAAATATGGTAAAAATTAAGCTTTGAATTTGGATGGAGTGTAGAATTATGTTTGTATAATTCTTTTAACTTTTCTATATATTTAAAACATTTCTCAATACAAATATTTATTTTCTCAGAGTGAGAGAGAGCACATGAGTGGGGGAGAGGGGCAAAGGGAGAGGAAAAGAGAGAAACTTAAGCAGGTTCCACATCCAGCATGGAGCCTCACATGGGTTTCAGTCTCACAACCCTGAGATCATGACCTGAACCCAAATCAAAAGTCAGACACTTAACCAACTGAGCCACTCAGGTGCCCCCAAATATTTAATTAATAGACTTAAAATTTTAGACCAGTTTTAGATTTTATAGAAAATTTAGCAAATAGTACAAAGATTTCCCATATACCCACTTTCTCTCACTCATAGTGTTCCCTAGTATAAACATCTTGCATTAATGTGGTACATTTATTATAATTAATGAACCAATATCGGTCCATTATTATTAACTGGAGTCTGTAGTTTATGTTAGGGTTCATTCTTTGTGTTTTTTTATGGGTTTTGACAAATGCATAATGTCATGTATCCACCATTACATTATCATAAAGAAAAGTTTCAGTACCTCCCATATCTCCTGTGTTTTACCTGTTAATTCACCTCCTCCTTCCATCTGACAACTACTAATCTTCTTAACCTGTCTTTACGTTTGCCTTTTCCAGAATGCTATGTAGTTGAAAGTAATAGAGTATGTGCCTTTTCAGACTGGTTTCTTTCACTAAGCAATATGCATTTAAATTTCCCCCATGTCTTTTTCTGGGTTGATAACTGACTTCTTTTTATCAAGTATTTTATTTTATTTTTTTTAAAGATTTTATTTATTTATTCGACAGAGATAGAGACAGCCAGCGAGAGAGGGAACACAAGCAGGGGGAGTGGGAGAGGAAGAAGCAGGCTCCTAGTGGAGGAGCCTGATGTGGGGCTCGATCCCATAACGCCGGGATCACGCCCTGAGCCGAAGGCAGACGCTTAACCGCTGTGCCACCCAGGCGCCCCAAGTATTTTATTTTTTAAAAAGATTTTATTTATTTGACAGAGAGAGAGAGAGAGAGAGACAGAGCGGATGCATGCACAAGCAGGGGGAGCGGCAGACAGAGGGAGAGGGAGAGGCAGGTTCCCTGGCCTAGCAGGGAGTCCATCACGGGGAGGTGACTCAATCCCAGGATTCTGGGTTTATGAGCTGAACCAAAGGCAGGTGCTTAACTGACTGAGCCACCCAGGCGCCCCTTATCAAATATTTTAAAAACAAAAAGATAGAAACTTTAAACACCCAACAACAAATTGCAACATGTATATCTTGTTTGGCACCCGATTTAACAAATTATCTCTAAAAAGACATTTAAAAAAGATAACTGGGTAAATTCAATACTTACTGAATATTTGATATTATGAAATTATTAGCGTTGCTAGATGTGATAACTGATTTGAGGTTATACAAAAAATGCCCTTATCAGTTAGAAAAGAAAATAAAAACGTTGATACATTCCCATGAAGAAAATTTCCAGCTACTTTTGGAGATTTTCATGTGGCCCAAATGTGTCAAATTTCAGGGAAATGTGAAGTGAGAGTGGTGCAGGAGAGATAATATAAGAACAATATTTCACAGTCCATGAGAATGTTGTTACTTGAATAGTGTGATTTCCCTGAGTTTGTATAGTTTTTGGTTTCTCTTGAATGTGAGGATGGTAACCTAATCACCACCTCTAACTAAAAACTGGGAACTGCCTACTCAAAGCCTTCTTTCATCCTGAGCCTGAAGTTACTCCCTTCCAGTTTCTGAAGTCGATGTTTTCCAATTTAAAACGAGCCCCTTCGATCTGTGAGAAAGCTGGAATGGAAATTTGTCAATGCTTGCCATGGTCCTTATGAATGCAATGAAAATAAGTCTTTGGAAATGCAGATAAGACGTTGAGACACTAGGTGAAAATATTCCACTTAGATTGCCATCGGTCTGAAAAGAAAGGAATAGGATGTAATGTTTGGATAAAATAAACACTCGGAAAGGACGCAGGGTGGCGCTGCAGCATTAAAAGTAGAACGAAGAAAGCTACCAGCGGGCGCTCCTTAAGCCAGATGCTCTGCTAAAGAAGCAAGCAGGAAGGGGAGGCTTTCTAAGGTGTTTGCTCCGGGAAATCAGGACCTTGGGCGTCTCCACTTACCCAGTACCTGCGAGACACTAGATGATAAGAGTCCGCCACAACACGAGCTGAAACTGGGTCACGTTTGCTGGGATACGGGAAAGCGATGGAGGCCGGAGAGGGAAAAGAACGCTTTCTGAAACAAAGGCAAGTCTTGATATTCTTTGTTTTGCTGGGCATGGCTCAGGCTGCTACCGAGCCTAGGCACTATTCAGTGGCTGAGGAAATGGAGAGTGGCTCCTTTGTGGCCAATTTGTTAAAAGATCTGGGGCTGGAAGTAGATGAGCTAGCTGCCCGGGGGGCTCGGGTCATTTCCAAAGGGAAAAAAACGCGTCTGCATTTTGATAGGCAGACAGGGGATTTGTTGTTAAATGAGAAACTGGATCGGGAGGAGCTGTGCGGCCTTGCCGAGCCATGCGTGCTACCTTTCCAGGTGTTATTGGAAAATCCCTTGCAGTTTTTTCAGGCCGAGCTACGGATTAGAGATATAAATGATCATTCCCCGGTTTTCCTAGATAAAGAAATAATTTTGAAAATTTCAGAAAGTATCACTCCTGGAACTACATTCCTAATAGAACGCGCCCAGGACTTAGATGTAGGAAGCAACAGTCTCCAAAGTTACACAGTCAGCCCCAATTCCCATTTCCGTCTTACATTACAAGACAGTCCTGACGGCATATTACCACAGCTGGTGCTGGACAAAGCACTGGATCGAGAAGAACAGGCTGAGATCAGGTTAACTCTCACAGCGCTCGATGGCGGGACTCCACCCAGGACTGGCACTGCCTTGGTTCGCATTGAAGTCTTAGACGTCAATGATAACGCGCCCGAGTTTGCAAAGCGGTTTTATGAGGTTCAAGTTCTGGAAAACAGTCCCATTGGATTCCTGGTTGCCACAGTCTCTGCTAGCGATTTGGACATTGGAACCTATGGAGAAATATCTTATGTATTTTCCCAAGCCTCTGAAGATATTCGCAAAACTTTTCAAATAAATGCAAAGTCAGGAAAACTTTTTTTAACACAGAAACTGGATTTCGAATCCACTCAGACTTATACATTAAATATTCAGGCGAAGGACGGTGGAGGCCTTTCTGGAAGTTGCGTGGTGTTTGTCCAAGTGATGGATTTGAATGACAACCCTCCGGAACTGATTATGTCAACATTTATCGATCATATCCCAGAAAACTTGCAGGAGACCATAATTGCTGTATTCAGGGTTTCGGATCCTGACTCGGGAGACAATGGAAGAATGGTTTGCTCCATTCAAGATGATCTTCCTTTCTTCCTTAAACCTTCTGTTGAGAATTTTTACACCCTCGTGACAAACACAGCTTTGGACCGAGAGACAAGAGCCCAGTACAACATCACCATCACCGTCACCGACCTGGGGACCCCCAGGCTGAAAACCCAGCACAACTTAACGGTGACGGTGTCCGACGTCAACGACAACGCCCCCGCCTTCAGCCAAAGCTCCTACACCCTGCGGGTCCGCGAGAACAACAGCCCCGCCCTGCACATCGGCAGCGTGAGCGCCACCGACAGAGACGCGGGCGCCAACGCCCAGGTCACCTACTCGCTGCTACTGCCGCCCCACGACCCGCACCTGCCCCTGGTCTCGCTGGTGTCCATCAACGCGGACAACGGGCAGCTGTTCGCGCTCAGGGCGCTGGATTACGAGGCGCTGCAGGCGTTCGAGTTCGGCGTGCGCGCGGCCGACCGCGGCTCGCCCGCGCTCAGCAGCCAGGCGCTGGTGCGCGTGCTGGTGGTGGACGCCAACGACAACGCGCCCTTCGTGCTGTACCCGCTGCAGAACGGCTCGGCGCCCTGCACCGAGCTGGTGCCCAGGGCGGCCGAGGCGGGCTACCTGGTGACCAAGGTGGTGGCGGTGGACGGCGACTCGGGCCAGAACGCCTGGCTGTCGTACCAGCTGCTCAAGGCCACGGAGCCCGGGCTGTTCGGCGTGTGGGCGCACAACGGCGAGGTGCGCACGGCCCGGCTGCTGAGCGAGCGCGACGCCGTCAAGCACAGGCTGCTGGTGCTGGTCAAGGACAATGGCGAGCCGCCGCTGTCGGCCAGCGTCACGCTGCACGTGCTGCTGGTGGACGGCTTCTCGCAGCCCTACCTGCCGCTGCCGGACGTGGCGGCGGCCGAGGCCCGGGCCGACCCGCTCACCGTCTACTTGGTCATCGCCTTGGCGTCGGTGTCGTCGCTCTTCCTGGTGTCGGTGCTGGTGTTCGTGGCGGTGCGGCTGTGCAGGCGGAGCCGGGCGGCGTCGGGGGGCGGCTGCTCGGTGCCCGAGGGCCCGTTTGCGGGCCACCTGGTGGACGTCAGCGGCACGGGGACCCTGTCCCACAGCTACCAGTATGAGGTGTGTCTGAGGGGAGGCTCAGGGACCGGCGAGTTCAAGTTCCTCAAGCCCATTATCCCCAGTTTCCTTGGTCTGGGTGAGGAGAGGATTAGTGAAGGAAACCCCAATTTCAGGGATAACTTTGAATTCAATTAAGTATTAATACGGGTCTACTGAGCCTAGTCTCAGTTAATTTGTGGAAAGTCCTTTCTTACTGCCTTGGTCATTGGGGTTCTATTTGGTAAGTAGCTATCCTATTCCAATTTAGTGCATGTTACTGGTGTTTCTAAAGGTGTTCATTTGTGGTATAAGGAATGCAAATTTCCTTTGTTTTCTTTTTGTCGATTAGTCTCAGTGTAACTTAATTCAACTTAAAGTGTGAAAGTAAATTTTGTATTTTCGGAAGTCTTTAATTTTTAAGTTAGACCACCTTTTTCCAAACTCATCTTGCACAGTTCCTAGGTAATTTTGCAGAACTTAAAATTTAAAACATCTTTTTAAATGTTTGCAATCGCTACACAAGCTTATTCTTTTTCCAACCCAGAATATTTGTGTTTGTATGTTCTTTTAGACTAGTATAACTTCTATTCTGTTTGCTCATGTTGACTAAAACCATTAATATATGCGTATTCATCAATAACAAAGCAACATCTCACATTTTTCTAAATATGTACTTCCTTAAAGAGTCCATAAGTGAAGATTATGATTCCTTAGAGATTGTGACAACCTTGACTGCTGGATTCTACAAACCATTCACATCAAAAGTGCTCAGTCAACTACTAATATTCTCAAATGTAGTTAAATAAATAGCATGTGTCCAGTTGTTTTTAAAGCCATGTAGTTCCTCATGCTTTCTATTAAAAAAATTTTTCTTTAAACATCTGCTCATTTCAATTCCCCTTTAAAAGTTACCAGTTTTAGCAAATTACAACCCATCTGTTAACTTTGAGCACATCCTTAAAATCCAAGAGATATGAGGAAATAAATCTAAGTCTTTGTTCTTGACCAAATTTTAGAAACTTCAAATATTAGTTTGGCATTGCATTTTTCAAAAATTTTGGAGCATTTATGATTCCTTTGGAAATAAGCCCGTGACTACTTCTATTTTTCCCTTTTCGGTTTCCTATGGTTTTCAAAGCTTTTTTTCTTTTTAGGTTCTTGAATATGTTTCTCAATAGCTCCCCATTTATTGTATGATTAGCACAGTAACTGGAGGATTATAGGTTCTTAATAAAAGTTTTGAATAAATGATTGAAAGAAAGTGTCTTTATTTCACCCTGTGATATTCTGATATTTAAAGACACTAAAATACTCAGAGAACAAAATTTTGCTGGAATTAAATGCTCTCTGATGCATAAGGAATTACATATATAATTTTTGGTTACTAAATTAACCTGATTACTGTTATTGAAAGATTATGCAGTTATCAGTCTCTGGTGTCTCTCTCTCTTCCTGATTAATTTGAGTCTCCTCTCCTGCCTTCTAGCTTAAGGGATATATATGGGGAAATTGTGTTTTTGATTTTATAATTTAAATTTCCTTGTGTAATTCCCTAAATGATTCATCCAACTTTATTTCTTGCAGTGCAATTTCAGATCCATACATTAAAACACATTTTTAATTCTTAATGTTCTTCAGCCTATATTTAAATTCTTATATCATTTTATGTTTATTTGCATGAGCTGTGCTATTAAAATTATATGAATTCTAAAGGTTTCCTTTTGAGATTAGCAGTGTAGAGCACTGCTAATCCTTAGTAGGATCTTGGATAAGTCACATAATTTCTGTTCCCCCAAAATGCTAATAACAGCTATTTCTATATCTTGAAATTATGATCAAATGAGATAATATATATACAAGTATAAGTGCTGTTAGTATTACTAATATTAAGAGCAATCCTAATAGATGATCCTTCCTGTTACATTCCTGATAATTGTGAAGATGCTAGATTGAACAGTTGATATTTGAATTGTTTCATTTCTCTGCTTAAAACCTTGCAATGTCTTCCTTTTATTCTTAGAATAAAATCCAAGCATCTGTTATTTGCCCACAGTTTATCTCTCCGGCCTTCTCTTCCCACTTACTCTTGAGACACAAAGTTTTGGGTACCCTGCCCTTTTATCATCTATAATGGCTATTATTTACCATTGCCAGCCTTTATGTATCAGTTTCTCATATATGTATTCTTCCCATTTTACAGTCTTAGTCTGTAAGACTTGGCCTGTAAGACAAACATCTTATCCTTCATCTTCTAGATTAAGTGGCACAACTTTGATGGAACCTTTTTCACCCACTACCCATTGAGTCAGGTCCTCCTATTGCATACTTTCAGTGTGCTCAGTATATTTCCTATGTAGCACTTTTCACAGTTTGTTTGAACATATATTTAAAGTCTGTTCATCCCATTAGATGGAAAACTGTACAAGATAGACACGATTTGTCTTGTTACCACTATATGCCTAACTTCTACAAACTCAACAAATACGTGTTTCCACAGATAAGTTACAGTTACATAGATGAAACAGTTAATACAGTTCATATAGATGAAACCAGTAATTGTAAAATTATTGTGAAATATGAAGAGGAGAAATCTCTATGTTCCCTGAGTGTGAAGATTTGAAAGGAATTGGGCATTTGTGACCTCTGAGTATACACCCTGACACGACCTATTATAATTTTTATCACCTTGCATGAGGTCATCTTTTCATAGCATTTTTTCCCTGATTATAAATGCAATTCGTGCACATTTTACAAAATCTGGAAAATAAGAGAAAAATGCAAGTAGGCTATGAAGCATATCATCATTTAGAGCAAAATCCTTTAAAGTTTATGGATAATAATTGCAGATGGGCAGGAAGAGTAGCTCTATCAGCGAAATCATATAAATCAGCAAAAACATGTAAATGAGGACTCTTACCAAAGACAGTGGTTGTTCTTTTTTAAGGGGACATTTCATTTCCCTAGGTTGTGTTTGTTTAACTCATTTAACACAAGAACCTCCTCCAGTAGCGTCAAATGGGTTTGAGAAGGGGAATAAGCGATTAAAAAATCAAAACACCCTGCGCCGCTCCGGCCCCAACACCTTCTCTAAGATTTTTAAGCTACCAGCGAACGCATGGTGGCGCTGTTGACTAAGAAGGCGAATTAAACCACCGGCATTGTGCGCACTCTTTAAGGCACCGATCCAATTCGGTAAACTAGGGGGTTGTGAGCCTGGGCAGATTTTTAAGCAAGCAAATCTGAGCCCAGGAAAGGATTATTCGCTAGACCTTCTTCAAAGGTTGGAAGGCAAAAGGCTGCGTTTGCTAGCACTGCCGGAGGCTTAGTTTGGCAATATATCCGGGAAGAACGTGGCGAAAGCACAATGGAGGCCAGAGGGGAGCGTTTTCTTAGACAAAGGCAAGTCCTATTTCTCTTTGTTTTTCTGGGTGGGTCTCTGGCTGGGTCTGACTCAAGACGCTACTCTGTGTTTGAGGAAACAGAGAGGGGCTATTTAATAGCCAACCTAGCAAAGGATCTAGGGCTAGGGGTAGGGGAACTGGCTGTGAGGGGCGCCCAGGTTGTGTCTAAAGGGAACAAACAGCATTTTCAGCTCAACCATCAGACCGGCGATTTGCTCCTGCATGAGAAATTGGACCGGGAAGAGCTATGCGGCCCCACGGAGCCATGTATACTGCATTTTCAGATATTACTGCAAAACCCTTTGCAGTTTGTTACAAATGAGCTTCAGGTCATAGATGTAAACGACCATTCTCCGGTATTCTTTGAAAATGAAATGCAGCTGAAACTCTTAGAAAACACGCCACCAGGAACCATAATTCCTTTGGAAAATGCTGAGGACTTGGATGTGGGAAGAAACAGTCTCCACAACTACACTATCACTCCTAATTCCCATTTCCACGTTCTCACACGCAGCCGTAGGGACGGAAGAAAGTACCCACAACTGGTGCTGGACAAAGCGCTAGACCGCGAGGAGCAGACAGAGCTCATTTTGACGCTCACCGCGCTGGATGGCGGCTCTCCACCCCGGTCGGGAATCGCCCAGCTCCACATCCTGGTCTTAGACATAAACGACAACGCCCCTGAATTTACACAGTCACTCTATGAGGTTCAAATTCTAGAGAACAGCCCCATTAACTCTGTTATTGTCACTGTCTCAGCTTCTGACTTAGATACAGGAAATTTTGGGACAGTATCATATGCATTTTTTCACGCTTCTGAAGAAATTCGCAAAACCTTCCAGCTAAATCCAATTACTGGTGATATCCAGCTAGTCAAATATTTGAATTATGAGGTTATGAATACTTATGAAGTGGACATAGAAGCTAAGGATGGCGGAGGCCTTTCCGGAAAAACCACAGTGATAGTTCAGGTGGTTGATGTGAACGACAACCCACCAGAACTGACCTTGTCCTCAATTACCAGCCCTATCCCTGAGAACTCGCCAGAGACTGTGGTGGCTGTTTTCAGTGTGTCTGATCTAGACTCTGGAGACAATGGGAGAATTATGTGTTTCATCGAGAACAATCTCCCCTTCGTGCTCAAACCATCCGTAGAAAATTTTTACACCCTAGTTACAGAGAGACCACTCGACAGAGAGACCCAGGCCGAGTACAACATCACCATCACCGTCACCGACCTGGGCACCCCCAGGCTGAAAACCCAGCACAACTTAACGGTGACGGTGTCCGACGTCAACGACAACGCCCCCGCCTTCAGCCAAAGCTCCTACACCCTGCGGGTCCGCGAGAACAACAGCCCCGCCCTGCACATCGGCAGCGTGAGCGCCACCGACAGAGACGCGGGCGCCAACGCCCAGGTCACCTACTCGCTGCTGCTGCCGCCCCACGACCCGCACCTGCCCCTGGCCTCGCTGGTGTCCATCAACGCGGACAACGGGCAGCTGTTCGCGCTCAGGGCGCTGGATTACGAGGCGCTGCAGGCGTTCGAGTTCGGCGTGCGCGCGGCCGACCGCGGCTCGCCCGCGCTCAGCAGCCAGGCGCTGGTGCGCGTGCTGGTGGTGGACGCCAACGACAACGCGCCCTTCGTGCTGTACCCGCTGCAGAGACGGCTCGGCGCCCTGCACCCGAGCTGGTGTGCCCAGGGCGCAGAGGCGGAGCTACCTGGTGACCAAGGTGGTGGCGGTGCGCGCGACTCGGGCCAGAACGCCTGGCTGTCGTTGCCAGCGTATGGCTCACGGAGCCCCACCGGGCTTGGTGTGGGCGCACAACGGCGAGGTGCGCACGGCCCGGCTGCTGAGCGAGCGCGACGCCGTCAAGCACAGGCTGCTGGTGCTGGTCAAGGACAATGGCGAGCCGCCGCTGTCGGCCAGCGTCACGCTGCACGTGCTGCTGGTGGACGGCTTCTCGCAGCCCTACCTGCCGCTGCCGGAAGTGGCGGCGGCCGAGGCCCGGGCCGACCCGCTCACCGTCTACTTGGTCATCGCCTTGGCGTCGGTGTCGTCGCTCTTCCTGGTGTCGGTGCTGGTGTTCGTGGCGGTGCGGCTGTGCAGGCGGAGCCGGGCAGCGTCGGGGGGCGGCTGCTCGGTGCCCGAGGGCCCGTTTGCGGGCCACCTGGTGGACGTCAGCGGCACGGGGACCCTGTCCCACAGCTACCAGTACGAGGTGTGTCTGAGGGGAGGCTCAGGGACCGGCGAGTTCAAGTTCCTCAAGCCCATGGGTCTGGTTCAAGACACTGAGTGAGACTAAAGCAAAGCTCCAATTTTAAGGATAGTTTAGGTTTCATTTACAGAATAGTATAAAGATAGTTGTTTGACTATGTTCTTCTTTTGAAATCAAGAATCTTTAGTTGATATAACCTTTTGTTTATATATTGATTTTACTTTGTTAATCCTTGCATATTCTTTTTTCATCTGCTTCCTTTCTTACTAATGCAGTCTTAATGCCTCCTTTTCCTTTTCTAATAGGTGAGCAAAAATACATTCATTTTGTTTTAATGATGATTTCTAACAGGTTTACTTTAAGGAACTCATCTCAAATTCTATATCCAGAGCAATGTAGATAGAGTTCCACACCAGCGATCTTATAATTTACCTTGTTGAATACAGTCAGATATTGTTCTTTGCAATATACTTAAAGCAGCTTCGTAGTTAATGAAGTTTGTGGATAGATATAATTTGTTTTAAGATGCACCTTATTTAAGGTACAACATGTTTTTAAGGACATAGTAATCAAACGAAAGTAATACATTTAGTTCAGTTTCTGTTTTGACATTTGCAATTAATATTTCAATATTATATGCATTTACATTGACAAAAATGAACACAAAATATAGGCTATAAGGCAAATTACTCTTGGATTTGCCTAGAGTATTCTCATGATGTCTGAAGAAAAAAATTAAACCTAGAGCATTTTGAACAACACATTGTGCCTTTCCATTTTGCACGAAAACGTTGTTTAGTGAGGCATCTGATGCAATGACAATTAAGTTTGTAAATTCTGAGATATAAATGTTATCAACCCGAGTCATTTTTTAAAAGGTTTTATTTATTTATTTATGTATTTATGTATTTATTTATTTATTTATTTCAAAGACAGTGTGGAGATGGGTAGGAGAGAGAGAGAGAGACTCTCAAGCAGACTCCATGCTTAGCTCCATCTCAGGACCCTGAGATCACAACCTGAGGGGAAACCAAGAGTCTTGGGCTCAACAGGCTGACCACCCAGGTAATCCAACCTAAGCGTCATTTTTAAAAATTTTCAAGAAAGCACATGCATATATGACCTCTAAATGGATTATGGTAAAAGTGGTGTCCCATCCAATCCTACTTTTAAAATTAATACCTAGGGGCGCCTGGGTGGCCCAGTCAGTTAAGCCACTGACTGTTGGTTTTCGGCTCCAGTCCTGTCTCAGCATCAGGAGATTGAGCCCTGCCTCCGTGCTCCAGTTGGAGTCTGCTTGAATTCTCTCTTCCTCTCCCTCTGCCCCACCCTGCCTCCATTCTCTCTCTCTAAAATAAATGAGTAAATCTTTTTAAGAAGAACCATTTAAATTAATACCCACTGGCATTTAGATGGTGATATATGAGGGAAATACATATGTATTTTTTGTTTCCTGTCTTGATTCCCTCCTCCTGATTTCAATCTGTCATGACTCAGGATTATATATGGTCCTTCTGGGATAAACTGTCCATCCACATCAGCATTCTACCCCCTATAATGTAATTAAAAGATGTCCAAGAATAGGGTAGTTCTAAAGAAGAGAGAGCAGTATCATTGTGAAAGTCTAAATTAGCTACACCTATGGATAAAATCTGGAAGCAACCAAAACACATTTTATGGCTATTTTGGGTGAAACAGAAAAATTTATATTTAAGTGACAAATTATTTAGTTCCCAATTAGAGAAGTTGATTAGGAAAAAATCAGTTTTCTTCTCAGAGGCATTTTCTCATCCAAATGGATAGAAACTTCCAAGAACTGAAAACTGATGACTAGAAGAAAGTAAAGTTTCTCAATGATTTTGAAAATTCCCAAAAGAGAAAAAGAATTTAAGATTGACTTGCCTTCAATCATACATTAAAGTGTAGTTATAAATGCTGTCATTTTATATAACTGAGAATCAAATGTATGAATCCTATTAACCAGGGGAAAGAGAATATTTCCTTTCACTGATGAAGCACTTTATAGAGATGTTTGAATCTGGCTCTTTTAGTCAGATCTTTTTTCTTCTTTTCATACGTAGCTGAATTTTCAGTAAGAGAAGAAAAAGGCTTAGTCCTGGGTAGTGTGAGAGCTAGGGAAGTATTCTCTGTAAGGTATAGAAGGCAGGTTTTTTTTTTTTTCCATTATGGTATACGATCTAGGACTAAAGTTGGAGGGGCTAAATGCTGAGCATTCATTTATACCCAGAACACAAAAGAATGGATACTATTAATAACTTAGTTGGTCAATCCGTTGAATTCATATACTGTTGAGAAAGTGAACAGAATTTAGTAAAGCCAGAAAAGATCCTCTGAACTAAATTTGAAGATCAGAAGTAATTACACCTTAGTCTTGTTTCAAAATTGCTTTTATTTCTGGGCTGTTGAAGACCTTTTACTCTTTTATTTGAAGACAATGTTCAAAAACCTCTTTATCTGGATATTAAGTACAGGACAAAGAGGGCACCATATGTATAGTACTATCTATTGTGGCCACTTTTTGGAATTCCCATACTGAAAGTCTGGTACAGGGTAAAAGGGATGACTTCCTGTGCTAATGATAATTTTTAGTAGTCTTCTATGAGGACTAATAAGTTCATTACTGTGAATTATTTCCAAATCGATCTCTAATATTCTAATTTTCAAAAAGTAAGAGAAATTAAAATGGCCCCTCCCCCCAAACACACTAAATAACCTGACTAGACTCTAAGGAACTTGTCGGTAGAGTATGTTTCTGTTTTATTCAGATAGCACAATGTGTCACACACAGTAGATGCTTGAATAACATTTGTTGCATGAGTATGTTTGGGGGGAGGGGCCATTTTAATTTCTCTTCCTTAAATATGGCTGCCTTGTAAATGAGGACTTTAAAAAAAAGTCAGTTTTTCTGCATATCCCACTACTTTTATTCTTTATTTATACTGGCTTTTCAGAGTAGTTTGCTATATATTTTAAAGCTAGAAGTCTGTTAGTTTTAATTCAAAGTTACTTTTATGTCTAATACTGATATTCTTAGCTTGGTTATAGTTTGGTTGAATATAGATTTTTGAATTTAAACAATTTTCCTCCTGTTCTTTTGGTATTCAACACTGTTGATCAAAAGTATGAAATCAGTATAGTTGTCATTCTTTTATTTGTAAACTTCTTTATTTTTTAAGAGTAATCTCTATGCCCAGCATGGGGCTCTAACTCACGTCCCAAGATCAAGAGTCCTGTGCTCTACCCACTGAGTCAGCCAGGTGCCCCGCCTTTACTCTGTTGTTTTTTTTTTAATATATTTTTTCTTTATTCTTGATGTGCTGGTACTTGCTAGGTCCCAACCTGAGATTTACCCAATATGCTGATTGTTTTTGTTTCAGTAACTTTAGTTTTTTTTTAACTTCCATTTGGTCAGTTTTCACAACAACTTGTTTTTTCTATTCACAATTGCTATTTCCTTCTTTTTTGTTTGAGGAAAGTAAATGTCTTTTACTCTTAAGTTCTTTCCATATTGTTCTGAATCTCTGTTTCTTGTGTATACATTCTTTTATCTGTTGAGTCCATTTTTCACTCTGTTACTCTTCCTCATTTGCTTGGTGATATTTTATTGACAACTCATCCCCTTCTGGAGGTTTCCCTCATGCCAGTACTGGTATTGGTAGTCTTGTGGAAGGGAGGAAGGAGGAGTCTCAGGGTGGTTCCAGCCCCAGGCTCTGCAAATCCAAGCCTTAATGAAGAAGCTTAGCTCAGCTCTGTCACACACAGGGAGAAGTTTGAGACCAACACCTAATGATGTATTTGGTCTGGGTCCCAGTCTCCCTTGGACGGTCCTGCTCTGCATTTGCTCCGTGAGGCAAAATCACAGAGAAGGTCACCCTCTGCCTCTTGTTTGTCATGGTGATGGCTGAGGCTGTAGACATGGGAGCTAGTGGAGACATTTTTTACTTTCTAATTTGCAGAGTAAACAAGCCGGTTTTGAGGAAAATCGAGTTGTAACTGAAGTAATTGATACATGGGGATTCCCTACAGGACAAAAAAGCAAGGTCTTGATTAATATGTGACAGTGTTGCACATGGTAGTGCTGGATGACCAAGAAAATGTGCTGCGGAGCTATCTTATATTATGCACTGAGCTGGTGCCACACAGACAAGGTGGTAACCGGGATGGCAATCTGAGTAGAACTCAGGACTGTTTCATCAATGATTCAAAGCTTCATAGTACTTGATGTTTAGCAAGTGGGCCCACAACCTGGAATTATCAGAGCGCTGAAGCATATCTAGGCTCCAAAGTCACAGGCACAGCCAGGCACAAGCTACTGCTATGATTAAAGACTAGAGGTCACCTCTATTTGACAGGGTCTAGGACCTATCCCCACCTGACCTGTCATTCACTGAACCTCCACAGATGTCTACTCAGCTGGCAGGTTCTCTGTCCTCTTGAGCAGTGAGATGACCCGGCCATCCTCCTCTTTCGATTCTCTGCTCCTGTTCAATGATGTTCAGTTGTGGAGGATGAACAGGGAACCTTCAGTGGACTACTGCTCATAAGGCCATTTTTTTTGAGCATTTGGGGGATATCAACATCATTTGGACTTAGTTGAAGAACTATTAATGTGAGAGGTTTCTGACTGGAATGTCAGAGACTAATGGGTTCAGCTTTCTGAAGTCAGTTGTCTCCAGCTAATATGGGCTGACTATGAGGAAGAGCTTTGATAAGAAACTCAACTTCTAAAACGACTGGTGGTTTATAAAAAATTAAAACTGTATTGTCTAAATATTGTCATTTTGAGGTGGGAGGGGTTTTACCTAAATTTTTTTATCTTTAGGGAAATGGATTTTTTCATCCTAAATGTCTTATCCTATTCAAGATTTAATCAGTAATCAAAAACTTTCCATAAAGAAAGGCCCAGGACTAGAATTCTACTGAATGTTTAAAGAATTAGCACCAGTCCTTCACAAATCCAATTGTAAAAAGAGGACCAGAGACATCTCCCAATTCATTCTATGGGGCCCATATTATCATGATGCTAAAACCAGACAAAGATAATACAAGAAAATAAAATAATATACCATATCCCTTATGAATATAGATGCAAAAATTCTCAACAAAACATTAGCAAACTAACTCCAGCAACATATAAAAAGGATTATATACCATGACCAAGTAGAATTCATCCCAGAAATTAAAGGTTGGTTTAACATATGAAAATCAATCAGTGCAATACCCATATTACCATCTCAACACAGAAAAATCACTACAAAATCCAATACCTTTTCATGATAAAAAAACACTCAATAAACCAGGAAGAATAGGGAATATCCTCAACCTGATTAAGGACAACTATAAAACCCACAGTTAACTTCATATCTAATGGTGAAGGACTTTCTCCCTAAGATGAGGAACGAACAAGGATGTCTCCTCTCACTGCTTTATTTAATATTGTACTGGAACTGTAGCCAGGGCAATTAGGTGAGAAAAAGAAAATAGTTCAGATTGGAAATGAAGAAGTTAAAGTATATTTGTGGATGACATGATCTTGCATAAAAATTTTAAATCCTAAAGAGGGGTGCCTGGGTGGCTCAGTTGGTTGAACATCCAACTCTTGATTTCAGCTCAGGTGGTGATCTCAGGGTCCTGGGATAGAGCCCCACATAGGGCTCCTGGCTCAGTGGAGAGACTGCTTCTTTGCTCTCGCCCTCTGCCCCTCCCCCACCCCTACCCCTATCCCTGCTTATGCACACACTCTCCAAATAAATAAATAAATAATCTTTAAAAATCAATCGAAAACTGAAATGAAAACAATTCCACTTGTGATAGCATCAAAAAGAATAAAGTGCTTAGGAACAAATTTAACAAAAGAAGTGCAAGACTTTACACTGAGCACAACCAAACATCACTGAAAGAAGTTAAAGAAGATCTAAGTAAATGGAAAGTGTTCATGGATTGAAAGACTCAATATTGTTGAGATGGTGATACCTCCCAAACTGGTCTGCAGATTCAATGCAATCCCTATCAGAATCCCAGCAGGCTTTTTTTTTTCAGACATTGGCAAATTGACCTTAAAATTCATATGGAAATGCAAGGGACCCAGAAGAGCCAAAATAATCTTGAAAAAGAACACCAGAGTTGGAGGACTCATACTTCCTGAGTTTAAAGTTAGACATTAGATTTTGAACATTTCGATACATTAAACATACAAATACTCTTTTCATTTAGAATGTTCTACAAGAAATTATTAGAAATTATCTTAGATGCCATCATAAATTTCTCTAGCCAAATTCTCATCATTCAGATATCTCCTTTCAAAATTTGCATTTCAATAAATGTGATTTTATTTATTTATTTATTTATTTATTTGAGAGAGTGAACACGAGACTGTGAATGGGGAGCAGCAGAGGGAGAGAGGGAGAGGGGAGAGAGAATCTTAAGCTGGCTGCACACTTAGCATGGAGCCCAGTGCTGGGCTCAAACTCAGGACCCTGAGATCATGACCTGAGCCAAAATCAAGAGTTGGATGTTCACCGACTGACCACCCAGGTGTCCCAATAAATGTGATTTTTAAAAATATCCTACAGGTTTAGTTTGAAATTTTAACTGATATTAAATTTAATTTGCTTTCACCAGTGAGCAGTATCGTTTGCTTTATAGTTATTGCACTCAAATGGCCAGCCTGATGTATCTAATTTATCTGTCTAGTAGAGGAACTCAAAAATTTGTAAGAATTTCTAACAAAATCCACACGCCATCAACATGAACCGATTGTTAATGTTAGTTTAATATTTTGAAATAATACTATTGAAGTGTGATTTAAGGAACTAAAAATACTAGTTAAAATCTAATTCCTATTTCACCAATTAATCTTTCTCTCAACAATTGGTTTAATTTCCCTCTACTCTCCCTCTTCACATTAAGAACAAAACAGCCCTCAAGTCATCATGAGGTTTAAAAAACATTCGTTCACTTTTTTTTTAAACAAGTGAGAATATTCAAAACTTCAGAGTATGGATTTTGCATTTTGAACTTCTGGCCTACTTGTATTAAATTCCTTTAAAATGATTTTTATCTTTTCTTCAAGGAAATTAAAAATTCTTGCTTATACTACACCAGGGAGGAATCAAAACTATTCTCTCTCTCTTTGTATATTCAACATGGAAAAAAATACTTTAAATGTCATGCTTCAGGTCTGGTGAAAATTGTGTAAATTGTAGTCGTATGAGTCCTTCAGAGTGGAAAATGCAGCTTTCCTGACTGGAATAGAATGGTTTTTCAGGTGATCATCCTCGATATCATTAACTCTTCCTCCATGCAGGTACAACATAAGAGGTATTTTTTCCAAGTTTAGCAGTTTTTTTGGGGGGGGGAATAATCCATGATGTAAGACTGCCCTCTTGGATTGTTTTTCTTGTTTTTAACTTTATACCCTAATAACATTCCAAAAGATCCATACATAGGTATTTTTTTCTTCCGTAATCAAGGCTACAGGGAATTCATGATATATATCGCTCTTGTATTTATTTTTACCTAATTAATGATCTCAACAAAACACTACTAGTTTCCCTTCCGATTTCAAAGTTGTGTAAGCACCTGGTTTTGCTGGTATCTATCTCTAAAGGCAGACAGACCATTTTAAAGGTTCTTATATTAATTGCAAACTTGAACACAAATATATCACCTGTGATATCTCTGTAACCAAGGCAAGGCTGAAGTTTGGATCTAAATTATCTAAAAAGTTGTTCACTTCTCCAATTCCACTTATGTGGGTAAGAGAATAGATTCTGGAGCCACACTGTAGTGGTGTGAATCCTAGCTCTACCATTTCATATGATGTGTGATTATGGGCAGGTTATTTAAATTCTCTATGCCTCAATTTCTTCATCTATAAAATGTGGCTAATAAGAGTGTCTACCTTGTAGGATTGTTGGGGGATAAAATGAACTAATATGTGGAAATGCTTAGAATAATATCTAGCATATAGTTGCACATATGCATTAATATTATCTAAATTTCATTTGCTTTGGGTTGGCAAAAAAACTGAAAAGAGCTGATTTGCAACACTATTTCAACGTCAACATATAGGAATAAATAAATAAACAAAATGTAGTTTAAGTTTTGTTTTGAACACCTCAACTTGAATCTAACTAGAGCTTGGTTATTATATTATAAACAGTTTGCTCTTTTGTTTTGCCCAGGGTATTTGTTTTCCATTTATATCTAAAATAATAGTTTTGCCTTTTGCTCTTTTCAGTGTTTTATCATTTTTTATTTCACTTAATGGTCATATATATTGTATTCACCTCTGATTTGCTTTAAATGTGAAAGAATTCTAAAGTGTATTAATGTTATTATTGCCATTGCTATGACTCTTATAGGAATTAATTACTAGAACTAGAATCAAAGTAAATTTAATTGAATAGTACTTAGCATGTATTATACTCTGAGAATTCTGTTTATTTTCAGACATGTTTATGGCTGAATATATGATCTGGCAGTAATCTTCATATATAAATAGAAACATGATCATTAGAATGGATTAATTTATTTATTTGTTTGACATTTTTTAATGACTACCATAATCCAAGCTTCTTTCAAGAATATTTTTTCTAATACGTTCTGTCACTCTCAGAATTTAAATATTAATGCTTTTAAAATAATTCATTCAACATGAATTATAATTTATTAAGTTAACTAAGTAATTAAATAAAATAGCAAGATATTTAAAGAGGGGAAATCCTGTATGTGCCAAGATAAATGGTACTCTACTCAATACACTCAATATACTAATTGTAACCGAGAAACTGCTTAACTGTATCTCAGTTAACTTACTATATCAGGGTAATCACAATGGCTGCACACTGTGCTGGAATCCATTTTATAAATAAGTCTCTCCTCTTTATGATATATGAATAGACAAGGCCTGAGGCACCCTTTGCTCACAGATTAAAATGCTTTAAATCAGGGCTTCTTATTTTGCCCAAATCAGCTGGTTGAAGAATATGGTATCTGGGATACAAAGGATGAATGCAGTAAGAAGTAAACTTGCTCTAAATAAGTTTAATCTTAAAGCCTTTACTTTAACAAAATTTTATGATTTTTACTCACTTGATTTTGTTTTTATATTATTCTGATAATAGTCAATTAATCAAGTCCTATCACCCTCTGAGCTTCAGTTTCCTTGTCTGTAAACCCCCTGGCATTTGCTCTCCAGTCTAAGAATCTGACTCTAATATGTTTGATTTCCTTCTAAATTTAATGCGGATTTACACTGTAAAAGGACTCATAACAAAGCAAGATGCCTCTTCATTCAACTATACTACTGTTTGTAGGGACAGAGAAAATTTCTTTGAAAAATAGTCTCCCTGAGACCATGTGATAGCGAGCACCTTAACAAACTTTTGCATCATCATAAATTCTTCACATACTTGGAAATAAACAAATATGATTTATAATTTTATAAGAATTTATCTCCCCTGGTTAGATTACATAAAGGGGAAATGGAGTTCTTTGAAGTTCCACTGATTAGAGTGTGGGGAGACCAGGTTATCCTCCTGATTTGTGCTCAGTTACTGTAGCTCATGCAATATGAAGAAGTAACCTTATAAATTATGCAAGTTAATGGAATTAAAAAGTTTGTGAAAGTTCTATACACTTTAAAAAGTAGCTTAACTTTGGACACTTCCAAAATATACTTTGACTTGAGAATATTAATTTCTCAATCAAGACGCAGGGTGGCGCTGCAGGCTAAGGTTGTGAATACAGAGCCCTAAAAAGCTCGCGTATTCCTTTGTTGCAAAAGGAATCAAAAATACACGAGAGGAGCTTTGCCAGCCGTGCTGGGTTACCAGCGAGTTTGGACTGCGGTATACTAAACGAATTTTAAGATTCAAGGCAACTTTGTGAGGACTCTACCAAACAAGAAATCGTAATTTAATACCTCTGTCGGTGCCAGAAGGGATTGGATGTAAGCACCGGGTCTCCAACATGGAGACGCTAGAGAGAATTCAACCAAACAGGCAAGTGATGGTCTTTATTTTGATGGTGTTCTTGTCTCCGGCTCTTGCTGAGCCTATTCGTTATTCTGTGATGGAAGAAACAGAGAGTGGCTCCTTTGTAGCCCATCTGACCAAGGATCTGGGCCTGGGAATCAGGGACCTGGCCGCCCGGTCGGCCCGGGTGGTGTCTGACGATGACAAGCAGCGCTTGCAGCTGGATCGTCAGACTGGAGATTTGCTTTTGAGGGAGAAACTAGACCGGGAAGAGCTATGTGGCCCTACTGAACCGTGTGTACTGCATTTCCAAGTGTTCCTAGAAAAGCCGGTTCAATTTTTTGAAGGAGAATTATCAATCCAGGACGTAAATGACCACTCCCCGGTATTCCCGACTGGGGAAATGCTCTTGAAAATACTGGAAAACAGCCAGCCAGGGACTCTGTTTCCCTTGAAATTAGCTCAGGATTTGGATGTGGGCAGCAATGGTCTTCAAAAATACACTATCAGCCCCAATTCTCATTTTCATGTTCTAACTCGAAATCATAGTGACGGCAAGAAATACCCAGATTTGGTGCAGGACAAAGCGCTGGATCGAGAGGAGCAGCCTGAGTTCAGCTTAACCCTCACTGCACTGGATGGTGGGTCTCCACCTAAGTCTGGCACCACCACAGTGCGGATCCTGATCATGGACGTCAATGACAATGCTCCGGAGTTTGTGCACACCCCGTATAAGGTGCAGGTCTTGGAAAACAGCCCACTAGGCTCCCCAGTACTTAGTGTCTCCGCTAGAGATGTAGATGCTGGAAACTTCGGGAGTGTTTCCTATGGCTTGTTCCAGGCATCAGATGAAATTAAACAAACTTTCTCAATAAATGGAGTCACAGGAGAAATCCGACTGACAAAGAAACTGGATTTTGAACAAATTAAATCTTACCACGTGGAAATTGAAGCTATAGACGGAGGAGGCCTTTCTGGAAAATGCACCGTTGTCATAGATGTGGTGGATGTGAACGACAACGCCCCTGAACTTACCATATCTTCACTCACCAGCTCCGTACCAGAAAATGCTCCTGAGACTGTAGTCTCTATCTTCAGAATTCGAGATCGAGACTCTGGAGACAATGGAAAGATGATTTGCTCTATACCAGATAATCTGCCATTCCTTCTGAAACCGACATTCAAGAACTTTTACACCCTGGTAACAGAAAGCCCCCTCGACAGAGAGAGCCAGGCCGAGTACAACATCACCATCACCGTCACCGACCTGGGGACCCCCAAGCTGAAAACCCAGCACAACTTAACCGTGACGGTGTCCGACGTCAACGACAACGCCCCCGCCTTCAGCCAAAGCTCCTACACCCTGCGGGTCCGCGAGAACAACAGCCCCGCTCTGCACATCGGCAGCATGAGCGCCACCGACAGAGACGCGGGCGCCAACGCCCAGGTCACCTACTCGCTGCTGCTGCCGCCCCACGACCCGCACCTGCCCCTGGCCTCGCTGGTGTCCATCAACGCGGACAACGGGCAGCTGTTCGCGCTCAGGGCGCTGGATTACGAGGCGCTGCAGGCGTTCGAGTTCGGCGTGCGCGCGGCCGACCGCGGCTCGCCCGCGCTCAGCAGCCAGGCGCTGGTGCGCGTGCTGGTGGTGGACGCCAACGACAACGCGCCCTTCGTGCTGTACCCGCTGCAGAACGGCTCGGCGCCCTGCACCGAGCTGGTGCCCAGGGCGGCCGAGGCGGGCTACCTGGTGACCAAGGTGGTGGCGGTGGACGGCGACTCGGGCCAGAACGCCTGGCTGTCGTACCAGCTGCTCAAGGCCACGGAGCCCGGGCTGTTCGGCGTGTGGGCGCACAACGGCGAGGTGCGCACGGCCCGGCTGCTGAGCGAGCGCGACGCCGTCAAGCACAGGCTGCTGGTGCTGGTCAAGGACAATGGCGAGCCGCCGCTGTCGGCCAGCGTCACGCTGCACGTGCTGCTGGTGGACGGCTTCTCGCAGCCCTACCTGCCGCTGCCGGACGTGGCGGCGGCCGAGGCCCGGGCCGACCCGCTCACCGTCTACTTGGTCATCGCCTTGGCGTCGGTGTCGTCGCTCTTCCTGGTGTCGGTGCTGGTGTTCGTGGCGGTGCGGCTGTGCAGGCGGAGCCGGGCGGCGTCGGGGGGCGGCTGCTCGGTGCCCGAGGGCCCGTTTGCGGGCCACCTGGTGGACGTCAGCGGCACGGGGACCCTGTCCCACAGCTACCAGTATGACGTGCGTCTGACGGGAGTTCCTAGGACTGGTGAGTTCAAATTCTTGAAGCCAGTATTTCCCAATCTCTTGATTGAGGACATTGGGAGAGAAATTGAAGAAAACCCCAACTGCAGGAATAGCTTTGTATTCAGTTAAAGAGTGTATTTGGTTAAGTCAGCCTCTCCTTAATTTTGGCAAACCTAACTCCCTTTGCAATGCCTTTCTTTTAAGAAATTCTGTTGTCTAAATATGTATATCTCTATTCCAAACTTATGCATGTCCCTGATTGTGCTAAATTTTCCTCCTTTTATTGATATTCATTGAACTTAGCATTTTCACTTACACTGATTATGGAGTATGTATATTCTCCATATTTGACCTTTTCTTCATGATTAATCTGTCCATAACTATAAATTACTCAAGTAGTTTAAGAAGAAATTTTTATTTACATCCACTCCTTACTGTCTTAAAGCTTTTATGTAATTGTGCATTTCTATGTATTTGTGGTGTTTGTCTTTACCATCAGCTTTATCTTTAGAGTGTTTGAACTTGTTTTAGCTACCTAGGCCTTTTTGACTGTTCTCCAGTCTATGCCCCTGGAAAGCCATGAGCATATAACTTAACCTACTTGTTTCTCTGAAATTGTACATGAACATGCACTTTGATTAAAATATTAAAACACTAAAATTGTGACTTCCTAATGTGAACACCATACATGCTAGAATTTTTTAAAAATTTTTGATTGCTACTTACCTAGCACACTGTATGTGTTCTGTAAACACTAATACTAAATTTAAAAAATTACTTTCATTTATAAGTAATAATTGAAAATCTATCATTTGGCATCATGCTCACTAACCAAAACTAAATCACTGATTGATAAAATCCTTTAAAGCAATTTCAGACCTTAAATGAACCTTAAATCCTTTCAAAGGATTCAAGATATGAAGGATATCATATCTTCCTTGTCCTTCCTTTTGCCCTATAAATAGAAGTTCAAGTGAAATTTAATGTATATGTTTCTTTTGGTTTTCTTGCAGCTTCTCCCCACTTTTCAAAAGAGTCAGAGAATTTCTTCTGAATTTGGGTTATTCTGTTCAGGCCTATTCAAGGTTATTGGGTGATAGGAGGTTTTCACTTTAAAGTACTTTGCAGACATGAACATCCTTTATCAACAAAATAATGTTTTATTTTTGATGTCCAAGTTATCTTCTGTTCAATGGAGCTTTGAGGTGTTTTATGTAAATTTACTTTATCAATTATGCTAAACTTTCATTGATAAGAAATAAGCATTATGTTGTCATTTTGGACAATAGAATAGAAATAGCAATTAATTAAGAAATGAACTTATCTGAAGTATAATTGTTTTATGTCATGTTCAATAAGCAAAGTAAGCTGATCATGTGGTGTCCAACTAAATTTATATGGATATAAGTGAAAAACCTCTTAGTTGAACTTTTGACACAATGTGATCAATTGAAGAGCGTGCTTTATAATCTAAATATTTATTTTTAAATATCAGGATCATACTGGCATTTAATTATTTGTACTTAACCCTGAATTACTTTTTTTCCCTAAGGATATAATAATGACATAAAAAAGGAAAATTACTGGTTAAGTTATTCTTGAAACATAATTTTTAGTCTTCATCCAGTCTAAAAATTGAAATGAGAAAGTGACAAAAATGAGAACAAAATTAAACACAAGTATATTTAGACAAAAATATGGTAGTCAACTTTAATGACTACTCCATTTATTAGCAATTTAAATGAATGGCTTTTATATGTGATAAGAAATCTGACTGAAGTTTTCACCAGTATATTGCAACATTATGAAAATCCAAGTTCCCTTTTTTTTTTTGTTTATGCCAGAAAAGGCCAATTTGTGTAACTGCCCAAATGAGACTGGCCAAATAAACACCCAAACCCACCTTTATGAATTTCTGTGTAAATTTGTGAATTACTTTGTGTATTATTTTATTGGTTACTGTGTATATTCATAAAGCACAGACCATTCCTTACCATAACACATGGATCATTCTGTACACCAGACTTTGGTGTAGAATGGGTCAATATTTTGAAATTCAATAATTTGAATTTAATAGTAAATGTGACCCAAATAACTTCTACAAAATGCATACCTTATGAAAAATAGGCCAGTTCCATTGTTTCAAAACAAAAATAAAGAATGGAGGCCAAATATCTTGATAATTACGGTCATTTCAATCTTATGTTTTCTTACATGCTTCTGTTATATGTACATTTCCCCCCAGTTTTAGTTAAAAATAATTGAAATACATCACTGTGCAAATTTAAGGTGTACAACATGATGCTTTGAATTACATATATTGTGAAGTGACTACCACACAAAATAGGTTTAGCTAACATCCATCTGAGATATACATCTTTTACAATTCCTTTATTTTTTTAGGCACAGCACATAGTGAGTTGAACATATGCTGTTTTGGGGGCAGAACTTTAACTGAAGGTTAAAAGTTATGTAGTTATTTGGTGGAAGTCTCCTTCCAGGTAGAATGGATGGATTACCTAACAGCATAAAAACTTGTTAAAATTCAGAAATTATCTGTTTGACACAACAGACAGCAGATAATATAATAAGAACTCAAAGGGCTAAGATTTCTTGGAGTTGTGAACTGACTTCTGCAGTTTGACCTGCAGAAATTTGCTAAGTCTTGGAACAGACAAAAGGCTCCTGCTATGGGCTAGAGCAACTTCAGTAGCCTTTGGCAGACTGGAAGAGTCAAGCTCATGGCCAATTTTTCCCCTCAGTCAAACTCAGGGACAGTCCAAGGAAGAAGACTAAAAGCCTAAGTAAAAAAATCTCTGAATAGCAGAGTCAGTTTTGATAGTCTTGATACATAAAGACTAGGGTTTAAAACCTGTCATGAGAAGGAAGAAGACTAAAAGCCTAAGTAAAAAAATCTCTGAATAGCAGAGTCAGTTTTGATAGTCTTGATACATAAAGACTAGGGTTTAAAACCTGTCATGAGAAGGGACTGTGGAAAATACACTAAGTTCTCAACTGATAATTCTGGAGAATTAGGTGCTTATCAGGACTGCAAAGCACCTTGACTAAGCACAGAGCCTGTTTGGATTAAGGAAATTTGATGAGACATGACTCTATCAAGTTAACAGAGTTGAAAAGGTGAACTCTTTTTGGAAAAAGATAATATCATCTGGATCCTGGGCAGCTTTTTACGTATATATTCTGCATTCAATTAAAAACTACTAGGCACACATACAAAAAAAACTGGTTGACATGAGTAAAACCTAGAGGAAAAAAACAGACAATACAAATGATCCAAAGAAGAAACAGATACTAAAACTTACTGACAGTGATGTTAAAATAAGTGGGACTAATAGGTTACAAATGAAGAATAGAGGAAAGAAATAAAAGAGAATTTCACCACAGAACTGAAATTTAAAATGGAAATTCATTATGGAACTGAAAGAAATAAAATCTGAAATTAAAAACTATTTCGGTAGTTTATAGCTTAGTAGATATACAGGAATACAGGATTAGTGAATGCAAGACAAGCCAATATAAAATGTCCAAATAGAAGCATAGGAGAAAATAATGAAAAATACAGAAAAGAACATTACTGACATGTGGGATATAATGAAAAACTGTAACATACATATGATTGTAATCCTAAAAGGAGAGGAGATGTTAGAAATAGAGAATAAGCGATGTTTGAAGAGATAATGGCCAAGAATTTTCCAAAATTTGTGAAAATCCTTCACCACTTAAGATGCTTGGGGAGACCCAATGAAGAGAAATAAAATACAAAGTACACCTAGATGTATCATAGGAAAGATGCTGAAGACCAGAGTCAAAGAGAAAACCTTAAAAGCAACCACCAAAAAATGAGACATTACTCTTAAGGGAGCAACAATAAAATAGCGGACTTTTCCACATAAATCATGAAACCAAAAGACAAGGAAATGATGCCTTTAAAACAGACTAGCACTCTTATATTACCAGAAAATATATATTTCAAAAATACAGCTTTCAGACAA
Organism: Ursus maritimus; assembly: GCF_017311325.1. Lineage (NCBI taxonomy): Eukaryota > Metazoa > Chordata > Mammalia > Carnivora > Ursidae > Ursus > Ursus maritimus. Next base: position 52,975,420 of record NW_024426663.1, on the reverse strand, counting down.
ATAAAAACCAAGAGAATTAAACATAGTCATGTTTGCACTAAAAGAAACACTTTTAGTGGAATTCACTGGGCAGAGGGAAAACAGTCCTAAAGGAATCAGGCTTGCAGGAAAAAATGAAGAGTAACAGGAAGGGTAAATATAAATTAATATTGGCTATAGAAGGCAAAAATAGAAGTTTCTTAAAGGATTTAAAATATATATAAGATTTAAATTCATGACAATAATGTACAAGGAAGATGGTATAAATACAGTTAATTAGTTCTAAGCATTATCATGGAAGCAGTAAAATTAAAAATATATATATTAGACTCTTCTAGATAAAAGATGCATGCTTTAATGTGTAGGATAATTACCACAAGATTAACTAAAAAACTAATTGAAGGAAAATGAAAAATAACAAATATATGAATAATCCAAAAAAGAATAAAACTTTAAGGACAAATTTAAAAAGTAGATGGTAAGTATAAATAGAGAATTATCAAATATTACATTTATTGTGATTAGATTAAATGATCCCATTATACAACTGAAAATTTTCAGAGTAGGTATAAGAATATTTCAACTATTGGGGCACCTGGGTGGCTCAGTCATTAAGCGTCTGCCTTCGGCTCAGGGCGTGGTCCCAGAGTCCTGGGATCGAGCCCCACATCAGGCTCCTCCGCTGGGAGCCTGCTTCTTCCTCTCCCACTCCCCCTGCCTGTGTTCCCTCTCTTGCTGGCTATCCCTCTCTCTGTCAAATAAATAAATAAAATCTTTAAAAAAAAAAAGAATATTTCAACTATTGTATATGGTATCATATAAATGTGTGTGTGAGATATAACAAAAAGGTTGAAAGTTTAAAAAAATAGGAAAAGATACAATACAGACACTAACCAAAATAAACCTAGTGTAGCTGTAGTCATATAAGACAAAGAGACTTTGAGGAAAGATGCATTGCATGCATAGAGATAAAAGAGATGTTTCATAATGATAAAGATGTAAATCTACCAGTATTATGTCAGTTCTAAGACTGAATATATGCCCATAAGATAATTACAAAATATAGAAGTTAAACTGAGAGAATATAAATGAAAAATACACAAAATACACAAATGGTCATAGTAGACTTAATGCAACTCTCTTGATTCCTGGTAGAAAAAGAAGACATATACACACAAACATACAAATACCAAGAATATTCAAAATCTGAGCAACACAATAATCATATTGGAATAAACTGACATACACAGCACACTGGAGAATACACGATATTTTATGTGCATTTGAAAGATATCAAAATTATCCATATTCTGGGTCAAAGACAAACATCAAAAATTTTAAAATAATTGAAATGACTCAGAGTATACTTTTTGACAGTGGAATTAGGACAGAATTAAAAATGTAACTAAGGGGCACGTGGGTGGCTCAGTCTGATTCTTGATTTCAGCTCAGGTCTTGATCTCGCAGTTGTGAGTTCAAGCCCCATGTTGGCTCCATGCTAGATGTGGAGCCTACTTGAAGTGAAATAAAATGAAATTAAATGAAATAAATTTAATTTAATATAATTTAAAATAAAAATATAACAAGAAATCCCCAAATGCTTCAAAAGTAAATAATATAATCCATGGGTTAAAGAAGATGTCATAGCAGAAATTTCCATATATTTTGAACTGGGTAAATGTTAAGATTTGCTGCATCAAAACAGGTCTTAGAAGGAAATTTAAAAACTTTAAATGTGCATGTTAGAAAAATATTAAAAATCACTAATCCAAGAGTTCCTCTGAAGAAGCTAGAAAAATAACAAATACAAATAAGGAAGAAAACATATGTAAACATAAATAGATTCTGACAAATAACAGAAAATCAACAAAACTGAAAGTTAGCTCTTTGTAATGATTAATACAATTAAAAATTCTTATGAGGCACCTGGGTAGCTCAGTTGGTTAAGAGTTGGACTCTTGGTTTTGGCTCAGGTCATAATCTTGGGGTCATTATGCTCAACCCCTAGTCTGCTTCGGATTCTTTCTCTCTCTTTCTCCCTCCCCCTCTGCCCCTCTCTCTGACCCTCTCCTCTCTCTCAAAAATAAATAAATAAATAAATAAATAAATAAATAAATAAATAAAATCTTTTTAAAAAACCGTCTAGGTAAAACTAATCAAGAAAGAATAAAACGCCAACTATCAATATCAGGAATGAAAAGGAACATCACTACCAATCTCACAGACATTAAAAAAATAAAAAGGGATTTTATGAATAACTTTATGCCAATAAATTTGACTATTTAAAATGGAAAACATATTTGAAAAACACAATATACTAAAACTGCAACAAGAAGATATATAAAATCTGATTAGGCATATCTATTAAGTAAATTAAACTTGTTATTAAAGAAACCTTGCCAGTCCAATTCACACTTGTGAATTCTTCCAAAATACTTATAGAAGAACTAACACCAGTTTTTGCAGACTCTTTCAGAGAATAGAAAAATAGGAAATGTTTCTCAAATCATTTCAGTGCTAGCATAACTTCAATGGGTTATGGCATCCAAACCTGAATAAGACATTATAAGAGAGGAAAAGCAGAGGCCAATCTCATTTATAAACATAGACGGGAAAATTCGAAGCAAAATATCAGCAAATAAAATTCAGAAATATATGAAAGGGAAATAATAAATTATGAGAAAATGTGGTATTTTAAGGATGCAAATCCAATTTAATATTTGAAAATTAATATAATTAGTTACATGGACAGATGAAGAAAAATATGATTATCTCAGTGAATACAGAAAAAGTCCTTTGATAAAATTCAGCCCACATTCATGGTATTCAGCAAATTCAAAATAGAAGGGAACATTCAACTGTATTTTAAAACCTACAGGGCGTGATCCCGGTGTTCTGGGATCGAGCCCCACATCAGGCTCTTCTGCTATGAGCCTGCTTCTTCCTCTCCCACTCCCCCTGCTTGTGTTCCCTCTCTCGCTGGCTGCCTCTATCTCTGTCGAATAAATAAATAAAATCTTTAAAAAATAATAATAAAAAAAATAAAACCTACAGGAAAAATTATCTTTAATGGTAAATTATTGAAGTTTCCCTTAGTTAACAAGAATGAGACAAGGATGCCTGCCTTTACTATTTCATTTCAGTATTATACCATACATCCTAACCAGTGGAATAAGGCAAAGAAAAGATAAAAGGCACAATGATTGAAAGGGGAGAAATAAGAATGTCTTTTTTAAAAAATGACATGGCTTTAGATATAAAAAGTGATAAGGAATCTATTGATGATTAGGATTAATAAATTAAGTTAGCAATTCCACTGGATATAAAGTAGCATACAAATATAAATTGTATTTCTGGTAACAACAAAAATCATAAAATTTAAGATTTTGAGTATCATTTACAATAGTTTAAAAAATACCAAATATCTAGAAACAAATCTAACAACGTGTGTATGACTTATATACTGAAAAACTATAAAATATTGAGAAAAATTAAAGACCTAAAATAGAGGGATATATAATTTTCAATAATTGGAAGACTCGATGTTGGGAATATGGCAGTTCTCCCCAAGCAATCTATAGATGGCATACAATTCTAAACAAAATTTCAGCAGATTTCTTTGTGAAAATCGACAAGCCAAATCTAAAATTTATATAGAAATACAAAGGGATAATAAGAACCAAAACCATCTTGAAGAAAAAGAATAAAAGTGGAGGACTTCTTTCTGTGCTCACACCCCTGACGGTTCCTGCACCTCTAAGTACCGCGGAAACGCTCCGCCAGCAACCGCATCGTCAGCGCCAAGGACCACACATCCACCCAGATGAACGTGGCCAAGGTTGAGAAGATGACAGGCAGGTTCAATGGCCAGTTTAAAACCTATGCCATCTGCGGGGCCATTCCCAGAATGGGTGAGTCAGATGACTCCATCCTCAAACTGGCCAATGCCGAAGTCGTTTCAAAGAACTTCTGGAAAGGATCTTGGATGTGGGTATTTGTCATATATAAATAGTAAGCCCCCCAAAAGTGGAGGATTTACCTATCAGATAATAAAGCCTATTATAAAGATATAGTTATTAAGCCAATATGGTATTGCAGGATAAATGAAGAGAAAAATTGAAAAAAGGGTCTTGAACAGACCTATGGTCACCTAACTTACAACAAAATGACACTTCAGAAACAATAGGGAATGGATCTTCTTTTCAGTAGATAGTGCAAAGTCATTTGGATATTTTTATGAAAAAATAATGTAACCCTAACCTCATTCACATGAAAAAAATCAAATTCAAGATGATTATTGCTCTAAATGTGAAATTAGTAAAGCAATTGATTTAAAAAATATACAAGAATATTTTCATGATCTTGGGATATATGCAAAGATTTAAAGAGAACACAAGCCCTAACCATAAATGAAAAATATTGATAAATTAGACTAACAGTAAGAAGTTTTGTTCATCAAAGATAGCAGAAGAGAGGTGAAATGCAAGCCATAGAGTGGGAGAAGATATTTGCAATACGTACTTCTGAAAAAGCATTTATACTCCAGATATATAAGGAACTTCTAATGATTGATGGGGAAAAAAATCAAATACCATAAATAGAAAGAGAAACAAAAGACAAGCACTTCACAAGAATGTACCCTAATGGCCATTAAACATGTGAAAAAAGTGCTCAATTTAATTAGGGAGATGCTAATTAAAGTTACAATATAGTATCACTACACACCCATCAGAGTGGTTAAAATTAAAAGACAGTGTCAAATGTTGACAAGGACATGGAGCAACTGGAACTGTCATTTTTTTTGCTGGTTTCGGTAAAACCACATTTGTAAACTTTTGCAATATCTGTTAAAGCTAAATATATGTGCACATCTTTGCACATAGAAGCCTAACTCCTAGGAATATATTCAACATAAATGGTCACATAGAAACCAAAAGACAAGAACAAGAATGTCGGTAACAGCACTATCCAAAATATCCCCAAACTGGAAAACCCCAATGTGCATCAACTGGAGAACAGATATATAGTAGTACAGTCATACAACAGAATAATATAAAGCACCGAGAATAAAATAAATTAGGACAATACATAACAGATGAATTTTTAAAAACATAATGTCGAGTAAAAGAAGCCAAACATAAAAGAGAAATACTACATAAGTCCATTTGTATAAAAGTTCAAAAAAAAAAAAAAGAAAAAAATCTGTGATAATAAATATAAGAAGCATGCTTACCTTTAGGGGAAAGAGTAATTACCAAACAAAAACAGAAGGGAGCTTCTACAGTTTTGGTAACATTTTAGTTTTAGTTTAGTTTCTACTTACAGGAGTGTGTTCACTTCCTGAAAATGTATTGAGTTGTACGCTTATCACTTGTACCCTTTCTGATATGTTATATTTCAAAATAAAAATAACTTCTGTAAAATGGTAAACTTTTGTAAACATCAGGTGTCACTTATTTCTTGAATGTAATCAAGTAAGAAACCCAACAAGAGAAGGTTTCTTCTCAAAATGTATTTTATGAAGAACACTAATATATCATTTAGTTTGTTCTGAAAAGTATTATTGCACTGAAAGTTAACTCAACAAATATTTCTTTAGAATTTCCAATGCCTAAGAACTGGAGTTACGATCGGGCGCACTTCTGTGACTTAATTAAGAGAACTTTGATAGTATACCGGTGATAATTTGGAATGAAATGGCAAATACTACATGCCATAGTAAATAAGGACGCCTGGTGGCGCTGCAGGCTAGGAGTATGAATGAAAGGCTCTGTGGCTGTCCCGGACGCCATTAAGCTGGGAATCAGAACGAGGAGGGCTTCCTAAAAGAAGGAAGCATTTTAGTAAGATCTAGGGGCAGATATCTTCAGAGGGGACATCATTCTAGGGCAAGTCAGTCAGAAATATCTAAATCGAGGTTATTTAGCCAAATCATCTGGGTTGATTGTATACAGAGTTGAAGAAACTGCACCTTCTTGAATTGGATCTGAACAATGGAGACTGCGCTAGCAAAAACGCCACAGAAAAGGCAAGTTATCTTTCTTGCTATATTGTTGCTTTTGTGGGAGGCTGGCTCTGATGCGATTAGGTATTCCATGCCAGAAGAAACAGAAAGTGGCTCCTTTGTGGCCAACCTGGCAAAAGACCTGGGGCTCAGGGTGGGGGAGCTACCAACTCGGGGCGCGCGAATCCATTACAAAGGAAACAAACAGGTCTTGCAGCTGGATATAGAAACCGGGAATTTGCTGCTTTATGAAAAACTAGACCGGGAGGTGCTGTGCGGGGCTACAGATCCCTGTGTACTATATTTCCAGTTATTACTGGAAAACCCTGTGCAGTTTTTTCAGGCTGATCTGCAGCTTATGGATATAAATGACCATTCCCCAGAGTTCCTAGACAAGGAAATGCTCCTAAAAATCCCAGAGATCGTTCAGCCAGGGACCGTATTCCCTTTGAAAATAGCTCAGGACTTGGACGTAGGTATCAACACTGTGCAGAACTACACAATCAGCCCCAACTCCCATTTTCACGTTGTCACCCGTAATCGCGGAGATGGCAGAATATACCCAGAGCTCATGCTGGACAGAGCTCTGGATCGGGAGGAGCAGTCTGAGCTCAGTTTAACCCTCACGGCGCTGGATGGTGGGACTCCGCCCAGGTCAGGCACCGCTGCAGTCCGCATTGAAGTCGTGGACATCAATGATAACGCCCCTCAGTTTTTACAGTCCCTCTATGAGGTACAGGTCCCCGAGAACAGCCCCCTAAACTCCTTAGTTGTCGCTGTCTCTGCCCAAGATTTAGATTCAGGAACATACGGGAATGTAGTCTACACTCTATTCCAAGGCGATGAAGTTACTCAACCATTTGTAATAGATGAAATTACAGGAGAAATACGTCTGAAAAAGGCATTGGATTTTGAGGCAACTCGATACTATAATGTGGAAATTGCAGGCACAGATGGCGGGGGCCTTTCAGGAAAATGCACTGTAGCTATAGAGGTTGTGGATGTGAACGACAACGCCCCTGAACTTACCATGTCGACGCTCGCAAGCTCTACCCCAGAAAACTCACCAGAGACCGTAGTGGCTGTTTTCAGTGTTTCTGATCCAGACTCCGGGGACAACGGTAGGATGGTTTGCTCCATCCAGAACGATCTCCCCTTTCTCCTGAAACCCACATTCAAGAACTTTTACACCCTAGTTACAGAGAGACCACTCGACAGAGAGAGCCAGGCCGAGTACAACATCACCATCACCGTCACCGACCTGGGGACCCCCAGGCTGAAAACCCAGCACAACTTAACCGTGACGGTGTCCGACGTCAACGACAACGCCCCCGCCTTCAGCCAAAGCTCCTACACCCTGCGGGTCCGCGAGAACAACAGCCCTGCCCTGCACATCGGCAGCGTGAGCGCCACCGACAGAGACGCGGGCGCCAACGCCCAGGTCACCTACTCGCTGCTGCTGCCGCCCCACGACCCGCACCTGCCCCTGGCCTCGCTGGTGTCCATCAACGCGGACAACGGGCAGCTGTTCGCGCTCAGGGCGCTGGATTACGAGGCGCTGCAGGCGTTCGAGTTCGGCGTGCGCGCGGCCGACCGCGGCTCGCCCGCGCTCAGCAGCCAGGCGCTGGTGCGCGTGCTGGTGGTGGACGCCAACGACAACGCGCCCTTCGTGCTGTACCCGCTGCAGAACGGCTCGGCGCCCTGCACCGAGCTGGTGCCCAGGGCGGCCGAGGCGGGCTACCTGGTGACCAAGGTGGTGGCGGTGGACGGCGACTCGGGCCAGAACGCCTGGCTGTCGTACCAGCTGCTCAAGGCCACGGAGCCCGGGCTGTTCGGCGTGTGGGCGCACAACGGCGAGGTGCGCACGGCCCGGCTGCTGAGCGAGCGCGACGCCGTCAAGCACAGGCTGCTGGTGCTGGTCAAGGACAATGGCGAGCCGCCGCTGTCGGCCAGCGTCACGCTGCACGTGCTGCTGGTGGACGGCTTCTCGCAGCCCTACCTGCCGCTGCCGGACGTGGCGGCGGCCGAGGCCCGGGCCGACCCGCTCACCGTCTACTTGGTCATCGCCTTGGCGTCGGTGTCGTCGCTCTTCCTGGTGTCGGTGCTGGTGTTCGTGGCGGTGCGGCTGTGCAGGCGGAGCCGGGCGGCGTCGGGGGGCGGCTGCTCGGTGCCCGAGGGCCCGTTTGCGGGCCACCTGGTGGACGTCAGCGGCACGGGGACCCTGTCCCACAGCTACCAGTATGAGGTGTGTCTGAGGGAAGGCCCTGGGGCCGGTGAGTTCAAGTTCTTGAAGCCTATTATCCCCAAATTTCCGCCCCATGGCGCTGTCGAAGAAATAGAGGGAAACGCCACCTTCCGGAATAGCTTTGGATTCAATTAGGGATCTGATCGTAATGTCGTGTGTTTGGCCATTTATCTCTAATTTCCCCAAATACCGAGTGTGAGAGCGTCGTGGAGAAAAACCCTACCCTCAGGTATGATTTCCCTTTTGTAGCTAATTTATCCTTTGAACTTTATCTCGTCTAGTTTTGAAAAACCAAATTCTGCGTCGTTGCATCTATTTACCCAGTGCCACTCCAAATCTATGCATGCTCTTGATTTTTCTGAAATGTTTGCTCCTGATGGTATTTGTCAGGGTGAGCTATTTTAATGAAGTCAAATATTGTTTTCCTCTGTATTCTGTCCGTTGTTTCATCACACTCTAAGTGTTTTTTGATGCTAAATAGCAAAAATAAAAATGTGTTTGCATAATTTTGTTTTCAAAGGAATACAGGCACATGATAACAAATGTAAATGTGAGAAAACCTGACAAAAGGCAACCATATTCTGGGCACCTGCTCTGAGGGTTAAGCGTCTAACTCATGATTTTGGCTCAGGTCTTGATCTCAGGGTGGGGATCTGCCTGTGTGGGGCTCTGGGCTCAAGGGAGTCAGCTTGAAATTTTCTCTCTCTCTCCCTCTGCCCTTTCTCACCCCCCTCCTCGCTCTCTCAAATAAATATGTGAATGCTTTTTATGTCTACTCTTTGTAATGTTTTCTATCTTCTATGTTTTAATCTTCTACTCTTCTTTCCTAGCTCTGATCCATACTGGCAAACATTTTTTTTAAACAAACATTTTTTATTGAATTATACACTTGAAAAGGGAACAAATCCTAACATTGGCTCAATGTGTTTTCAGAAAGTGAACATACTTGGTACCAGTATCTTGATGAAGAAATGAAACATTGCTAGCATTTCAGGTGGCACACAAATTACCTCTTAAAGTCATTACCAGCCCAAGTATAAGAAATATCCTGATTGCCAATACTATGTTTTAGTTTTTGCCTGTTTTGAATTTATATCAATGGAATAGTAGAGTATGAACTGTTTTGTGTTGGGCTTCTTTCACTGAACATTATGTTTATGAAATTTGTCCATGATATTGCTTTTAACTTTAGCTTTTTATTCTCATTGCTGTATAGTATTCCATTGTGTGACTATTTCACAATTTATTGCCCATCCTACTGTAGGTGGATATTTGGGTTGGTGCAAGGTTTGACTGTTTGAATAATACTGCTTTGAACATTCTCATACATGTCCTATGGCAAACATGTATGTGCCTTTATGTTGGCATATACCTAGGAGTGAAATTGCGGCTCATTTACAAAGTACATGAAAACATGTACTTTTTCCAAACTGGTGGAACCAATTTACACTGCTGTCAGTACGGTCTGGGTGTACCAGTCCTCCACAGTTTTGCCAACACCTGGTATTATTTGTTTTTCATTTTATCCCATTGGAAAGTACTTTTAAACCTTTTATTTCTAGTTCTTTTTATATTCATTGCTTTTCTACTAAAGAATGTGTTTGTAACTTTTTAAAATAAACTAAATAATTTCCTCAATTTTCTGCTGTTCTTTAGTACCTAGCACACTTAAAACTTCTCTCATCCATCCTTCACATTGGCCGTGTCACTATTTTCCAATACTTCCCTGCACAAACTGAAACCTTTCATTGATTATTCTACTAACAACAGTTCCTTTGCATTTACTTGTATAACAGAATAGAATACAATTTTTATTTTTTTCTCTTACCTCTTTCTCCCTTAAACTTTCAGACCTCTATCAAATTAACTTTTACTTTTGCCAAGGCTGATGATATTTTTTACCCTACAACCATAGCCAAGAATTTCCCCTTTTGTCTGTAGATCCATTTTCTGAAAACCAATATTAAAACTTCACCTTTAATGACATATAAATTATGAATGCCCCGCAGCCAAAGATCACCAGGAACACACTGTATCAGAACAAAGTTGGGTTTATTGACTTGTTGTAATGAGGGAGACTGCACACCCTGGGAGAGCATGGGTCACCTTAGTAATAGTGCCTTAAAAAGGAGCTATAGGTTTTGGGCTTGTGTTGGGTGATTTTGCATAGGGTTCAAGGAAGTAGCCCTGGTATTGGGTGCTTTTAGTGAATGGCAGTAATTCTCTTATAGGGTCTCTTATTGAATTTTATTTAGGAGGTGAGAAGAACAAAGTGAGGTTAAAGCTGTAATTGTTTTTTTAAAAGCCAGCATTCATTCATAATAAGCCAGGACAGAGGACTTTGGTCATTTTTTTGGTTTGTTTTTACAATGTTCTTGTTTTTGTCTCTGCTCAAGCATGATCATGATATCGTCTTATTATGGTTCTATCTTATCACAATGATCTTTCATGATGTCATTCTGTGAAGTTGTTTATATTCAACAGGAGAAGATCATGGCCTATTTGTGAGTGCTAGGCCAGTTCCTATTTATAAGAGGCTGATTTTCTCTTTCTCAAAATATTCATTGCACTATAAAATTCCTAGAAGAAAGCACAAGAGAAAAGCTTCATGACATTGAATTTGGCGATGATTTCTTGGATATGACACCAAAGCAACAAAGGCAAAAATAGACGAATGACACTACATCAAACTTAAAAAGTTTTATGCATCAAAGAACACAGTCAATGGTAAAAAGGCAACCTACTGAATGGGAGAAAATATTTGCAAATCTTTTGTCTGATAAGAGGTTATTGTCCATAACATTTAAGAATTCCTACAACCCAACAGAAACAGCAAAATATCAAGTAACCTCACTAAAAAATGAACAAAGTACTTGAATCGACATTTCTCCAAAGATGATGTGCAGATGACCAACAAAAATATGAAAAAAATGCTCAACATCACTAATCATCAGAGAAATGGAGATCCAAACCACAATGAGGTATTACCTCACACACGAGGATGACTGCTATCAAAAACCAGGAAATAGCAAGTGTTCACAAGGATGTGGAGAAACGTGTACCTTTGTGCACTGTTGGTGAGATTGTAAAATGGTGCAACTGCTAAAAAAACAGTATGGAGGCTCCTCAAAAAGTTTAAAAGAGAACTTCTATATAATCCAGAAATCTCATTCCAGAGTGGATATCTAAAGGAATTGAAAGCAGGGTCTCAAGGAGATATTTGTGCACCCATATTCATAGCAGCATATTCACAACTGGCAAGAGATGGAAGCAACCCAAATACCCACATATGGATGAATGAATAAACAAAATGTGGTGTGTGTGTATATATATGTAAAGAATGGAATATTATTCAGCCTTAAAAAGGAAGGCAAGCCTATCACATGCTACAGCATGGATGAACTTTGAGGGCATTATTCTAAGTGAAATAAGATCGTCACAAAAAGGCAAATACTGTATGATTCCACTTAAATCATGTATTTAAAAATTGTTAAATCCATACAAACAGAAAGTAGAATGGTGGTTACCAGGGATGGGGGGAGGAGGAACAGGGGAGTTTTGTTTAATGGGTTTAGAGTTTCAGATTTGCAAAACGAAAATGTTCTTAAGATCTGTTTCACAACAATGTAAATATATTTAGCACTGCTGAACTGTATACCAAAAAATGGTTATGATGGTGAATTTTATGTTATATTTTTAACTACAATAAAATACATTGTTCATTGCAGAGCCATATTACTTAGTGGTAAGGACTATGTTTTCTGCTCCTTTGATCTATTCTTGTGTTTCCTGTGTCATTGAAAATAGAGTGTTCCTAGAATCAAGATCAAGTAGATTCACCATTTTAGACTCCATCAGTTGGCTTTACCATATCCTCAAATATCTTTAAATCAATAATTCAGGTTCCCGTATTTCTTACCTGAAGCCCTCTATCTTTCTGCTTCTTTATGGACTAAATTATCTCTAAATGTGGACAAAACTATCATCTTGACTTCATACCTCTCCTAGTTAAGTCCATTGATATATTACTTATCTCCTTTTTTAAAAAAACCCTCTCTTTGCTACAGTATATCCTCAAGTGGGTTCCTGAGAGGGTACATGAAAAATAAACTCTTGTCTCTCCATGTCTGAAAATGCATTTAGTTTTCTCTTACACTTCATTGATATGTATTATGTATGTCATTTAATGTCTTATATATTCTAACAATTCATGCTTTTTCATATCTGGGATTATTTCATCTCTACTATTATTTCCTTAAAAACTGTATTCCTATTTTTATCTGTTTTTTCCTCTGAGAATCGTGTTTGTCAGATATTGAACATTCTCAATTATTTCTCTATGTTTCTTATATTTCTCTTTTATTTTACATTTTTGGTTTTTCTTCTCCATCCCTTTTTAAAGTGAGTCCCTCACTGTACTTTGAGTATTTCTATTTCTTCCCCTAGGAGAAGTGTTGTTATTTGTTGCTACAGGAAGCAGGGGGATCCTGGCAACTTCACAGCAGAGGAGCAACATGCTGAAAACATAGGGGGAAAGCCTCATGACATCATATTTGGTAATCCACACCAAAAGACATCATAGTCAAATTTCTGAAAACTAAAGGCAAGGAAAAAATCTTGAAAGCAGAAAGAGAAATGACACACTATTCACAAAGCAATAACAATTTGAATGACAGTAGACTTCTCATCAAAAACCATAGAGGTCAGAAAGAAGGACACATATTTTTCAAGTGCTGAGAGAAAAGAAATGTTAACCTAGAATCCTATATCTAGTGAAAATACCCTTCAGGAAGAGAATTTGTACACCGACCCTAAAGAGTGGCTTATGGAAGTTCTCCAAATGGAAAGGAATCAATTAAAAAGAAAGGAATCTTGGGACTCAGTGAGAGCATGCAACTGTTGATTTCAGGGTTATAAGTTCGAGCCCCATGTTGGACATGGAGCCTACTTTTTAAAAAAAGGCATCTTGGAACATCAGTAAAGAAGAAAAACACAGTAAACAAAAATATGGGTAAACGTGATAGACTTTCCTTCTCTTGAGTTTCCTAAATTATGTTTGATGGTTAAATCCCAAATTATATTTGATTATGTCTGATACAGTTCTAAGTATATAGAGAAGAAATTTTTAAGATGATTATAAATGCAGATGGCAAAGGGATATAAAGGGAGTTAAGTTTTCTACCCTACTCTTGAACTGGTAAAATGACAATACCAGTAAACTGTAATAAGTTATGTATGGAGCAACCAATGTAAAAGCTACACAATGTGATACACTAAAAAACACTATAGATAAATCAAAGTGGAATTCTAAAAAATGTTCTAATAACCCGCAGGAAGGCAGGAAAAAGAAAACAGAAACAAACAAACAAAAAAAGATGGGGCACCTGGATTGTACAGTTGTTAAGCGTCTGCCTTCGGCTCAGGGCATGATCCCGGCGTTCTGGGATCGAGCCCCACATCGGGCTCCTCTGCTGGGAGCCTGCTTCTTCCTCTCCCACTCCCCTGGCTTGGGTTCCCTCTCTCACTGCCTGTCTCTCTCTGTCAAATAAATAAAAATAAATAAAATCTTTAAAAAAAAAAGAAAAAAAAAAGAGAACAAATAGAAAACAACAAAAAAAATGTTAGGCTTATGCTCTAACATCAGTTATCACATTACATGTAAATGGTTATAAACACATCAATTAAAGCAAAGAGATTAATAGAATGGGTTAAAAATGTCCAACTGTATGCTGCTTACAAGAAACTTCACTTCATATATAATGAAATAGGCAGATTGAATGTAAAAAGATGGGAAATATATTATGCAAATGTTAATAAAAATATATCAGGAGTGACCATAGTAATATCGGATAAAGTAGACTTCAGAGGGAAGAGTTGACCAGAAAGTGGGGAAGAAAGTGACAGAGTAGGAAATTATATAATGATAAAAGAAGACAAAGCATTCCTATGTATTCCATACATATAGTATGTATACACCAAGTAACAAAGTTGCAAATTATGTGAAGCAAAAACTGACAGATGTGAAAGGAAAAGTAGATCTATGATCAAAGTTGGATATTTCAGCACCCTCTCGTAACAAGTGATAGAACAACTAGATAGAAAATCAGCAAGAACTTAGAACTAAACAGCACCATCAACCAACAGAATCTAATCCATATTTATGAAATTCCTAGCCCAAAACACTATAATACACATTCTTTACAAATGCTTTCAGAAAATATACAAGATAAACTACATAAACAAGGCCATAACACAAACTTCAACCGATTTACAAGAATTGAAATCGTACAATGTGTGTTCTCCAATCACAAAGGAATCAAACTATAAAATCAACATAAAAATAACAGGAAAATCTTCAAACACTTGAGAACTAAACAACACACTTCTAAGTCATCCCTGGATCAAAGACAAAGTCTCAAGGGATATAAAAAATATACCAAGCTGAATTGAAAATGAAAAGACAACAAATTAAAATTTGTAAGACAAAGCTAAAGCAGTACAGAGAGGGACATCAATAAAAATGCATACATTCTAGAAAAGAGGAAAAGTCTCAAATCAATTGTCTAATCTCCCACCGCAAGAATCTAGAAGAAGTACAGTAAAATAAACCCAAAGCAAGCAGGAGAAGCAGGAGGAAGGAAATAACAAAAATAATAGAAGAAACCACTGAAATACAAAATAAAAATAAGAGAGAAAATCAATGAAATAAAAAGCTAGTTCTTTGTTTTTTTTTTTGTTTGTTTGTTTGTTTTTGTTTTTAGAGGGGAAGGGGCAGAGAGAAAGGCAGAGAGAGAAAATCTTAAGCAGGCTCCATGCCCAGCACAGAGCCATGCCCCGGAGCTCAATGATCTCACAACCCTGAGATCATGAGCTGAGCTGAAATCGAGAGTTGGAAGCTTAACTGCCTGAGCCACCCAAGAACCCCTAAAAATCCTTTATATTTTCAAACGTTTCTGCATCATTTCTCCCATCAATTCAGAGAGTTCTTTAAGTGATTGCTTACATATTTCCATCTTTGCCCTGAATTATTGTTTTTCCTTGGATATAGCTAAATTAAATAAGATTTTTAAGAGATTCATAACAAAAAGAAGATTTGGAAGAAAGGTTAGTCTTTGTCTCTCAGTTTTAGTTAACTTGAAGAATTTTTATTTTTTAATTTTCTGTTTTTTTAAATTTTATTTAAATTCAATTAGTGTATTATACATATAGTGTATTATTAGTTTCAGAGGTAGAGTTCAGTGATTCATCAGTTGCCTGTAACACCCAGTGCTCATTACATCATGTTCCCTCCTTAATGCCCATCACCCAGTTACCCCATCCCTCACCCATCTCCCCTCCAGCAACCCTCAGTTTGTTTCCTATAGTTAAAAGTCTCATATGGTTTGTCTCCCTCTCTGATTTATCTTATTTTCCCCTCCCTTCCCCTATGATCCTGTTTTATTTCTTAAATTCCACATATGAGTGAAATCATATAAAAATTGTCTTTCTCTGATTTGACTTAATACCGTCTAGTTCCATTCATGTCAATGCAAATGGTGAGATTTCATTTTTGATGCCTGAGTAATATTGCATTATATATATATATATATATATTCTACATTTTCTTTATCCACATCCATTCATTTGTTGATGGACATCTGGGTTCTTTCCATAGTTTGGCTATTGTGGACATTGTTGCTATAAACATTGGGGTGCAGGTGCCCCTTCGGATCACTGTTTGTATCCTTTGGGTAAATACCTAGTAGAGCAATTGCTGGGTTGTAGGGTAGCTCTATTTTCAACTTTTTGAGGAACCTCCATACTGTTTTCCAGAGTGGCTGCACCAGCTTGCATTCCCACCAGCAGTGTAAGAGGGTTCTCCTTTCTTCACATCTTCACCAACATTTGTTATTTCCTGACTTGTTAGTTTTAGCCATTCTGACTGGTGTGAGGTGGTATCTCATTGTGATTTTGATCTGTATTTCCCTTATGCTGAGGGATGTTGAGCATTTTTTCACGTGTCTGGTAGCATTTGTATGTGTTCCTTGGAGAAATGTCTGTTCGTGTCTTCTGCCCATTTCTTGATTAGATTATTTATTTTGGGGGTGTTGAGTTTGATAAGTTCCTTATAGATCTTGGATACTAACCCTTTATCCAATAAGACTTTGCAAATATCTTCTCCCATTCTGTAGGTCTTTTGGTTTTGTTGCCTGTTTCCTTTGCTGTACAAAAGCTTTTTATCTTGATGAAGTCTCAATAGTTCATTTTTGCTTTTGTTTTCCTTACCTTTGGAGACATGTCTAGGAAAAAGTTGTTGCAGCCGAGGTCAAAGAGGTTCTCATGTGTTCTCCTCTAGGATTTTGATGGATTCTCACATTTAGAACTTAAATAATTTTAAAAATTTATAATGGAATGAGAGGAAAACAAACATTTATAGCATAAAAATGGAAACCAGCTTGATCAGCTACGTAATAATTATAAGCTAACTAAATAAAATTAAGTTTAATTCACTTTACAATGTTTCATCAAAGTATTATTTCAGCTTACTGGTAATAATCAGTTAAATTACTCTTAATGATGTCACTTTACATAAGCATACATGCACATAATGAGCCTAGGGCATGGTGGTTTTCTTACAGTTTACACTTTCCATGTTGTGTCCAGAGAAGACCAAGGTTTTGCCACCTAATTATTGAAATTAAGCTGGAAACCATGACTAAGAAGATTCCCAATGAATGATGGAAATATTCTATATCTTGAAAGAGCTGTGGGTGACATGGATGGATCCATTTATTCAGTTAAGATTGGTGCATTTCAATTTGTGTAAACATTAACTTAAGAAAAGATTCAAAAGTGGGAAGTGGAGAGTGGAGGGGAAGGTATAGATGAAGACGTTGTGAAGCGGGGTGATGTGTACATGGAAGTTATGCTGTTTGCTTTGTATGTGTTGAACTTTTCGCACAAACGTTAGTGAGTTATTACTTGTGAGACAAGTTTATAAATGTCAATTCAGTTCTACTCTAGCAAAGGAAAGCAAAAGAGAATAACACAGAGAAGCATTCTTCTGAAAGAATCTGAAGTAATCCATTTCCATAAAAAGGCAGTGTCTTCACATACCAGCTGATAGCCTTGGATGATACATTAAGATATTATCCTCTTCCTCTCCGTCATAACAAGCAACATTCTCAAAGACACTTCAATGTTTCAGTTGAGTTTCACAGATACTGTCCTGCTAGTAAAATTTGCTTTAAAGTGAAAAATAAGTCAGTAAGCTGTATGTGAAGATGGCTGGTGGCACCACAGGCAAAGAGAGTGCACGAAGGACTACACAGACACCTGGGAGGGCGTCAAGCTGGAACTGGAATGCCCAACGAAGGAAGGAAACACTTAGGATTGAATTGGAAATAACTTTGTTTCAAAAAAGAAACTAAACCCATCTCATATGTTTATGATTGCTGGTTTTACTTCATCAGTTTATTTTGTCATTCATACTCTCAAGGAAGTCTATTCTCAGTAACATTTATCAAGTGAACCATGGAGACTGGTCACAGTGATCTTATTTTTTATCCTTCTGGGTAGATAGAGATGCTTCTTAACTACAAAATTATTTCATCTGTTCAGAGTTTAGATTTACTTAGCTTTACTTATTTTACGTAGAGTTGAAACATCTTGAAAAAGATTCTCATTTTTAATCTTCCATCATTCTGGCTCTTACCTGAAGTGAAATTTGGTTGAACTCAATTGATTTCACCTCCCAAGAAATCTGAAATCAATCTGAAATGAGATTAGGTTTGGCACATTTTGTGTTCTTATATGTGCACTGACCCATTTCATATAGTTTGAGGATATTTAAAGACATATTTTCCTATTTATCTGAACAGAAACTGGTGAGATAGAAATGGGTATAGCCATGATGAACCATCATTGAATTCTGTGGAAGCCACTCAAATGTAATTCACTACCTTATTTGGTGTTTATAGCAACTAGTGTCATCCTTGTTGTGAGAGGATGGTAGAGGTGATTCTTGAATCTTTGTTTTCTGCATTGCATTATGTCCTTACAATATGGTAATATATTTGGGCCTTGATTAATTAATATAGGAGGGAAATTTGATTTAAAAGTTATAATAAAATGAACAAACCTAATAAAATCATGACCAATTCTTCCCATACAAAATGAAATAAAATCCTAAAATGCCTACTTAAGACAGACTGATTGTTGCTAGTTCCTCTTTTAAAGATTTATTTATTTATTTGAGAGAGCACAGCAGGGAGGGGCAGTGGGAGAGGGCAAGAGTCTTAAGCAGACTGTCAGGGAGCTCAGAGCCATCTGGGGCCTCTAGCTCACAACTCTGAGATCATGACATGAGCTGAAACCAAAAGTCCAAGGTTTAGCTGACTGTACCACCGAGGTGCCCTGCTAGTTCCTCTTTTAAATAATTTAATTGATTTGGTACTCCTATCATAAGTATGTGTTGGCCTCAATTTTCCTCCTAATAGCCTAATTGTTCCCCTTACTGTGCAGGTGTAACCATAAAATAAATTAGGTCTGTTGTTCATGCCATTTTATGAGCCATATAACTTAGAGAAACAATTGTTTGTTTTATAATTGGTGTTGCTAACCAACTTTTACATTTTGTATAGTTTATTGACTTGTTTGTTGGGACGATTAAATAGTGTACTTCTTGGATTCACAAATCACACTACTCATGAGATAAATTTCACTGTCAAAGAATAAAAATTGATTGTAGGAAGTTTACATTACCTGAGGGCGTGATTCTTTTTTCCTTTTTTTTTCTTTTTTTATTATAATATTTATTATATTATGTTAGTCACCATACAGTATATGCAAAAGAATGAAACTTGACCACTCTCTCACACCATACACAAAGATAAACTCCAAATGGATGAAAGACCTCGATGTGAGACAGGAATCCATCAAAATCCTAGAGGAGAACATAGGCAGCAACCTCTACGACATCAGCCACAGCAATCTTTTTCATGACACATCTCCAAAAGCAAGAGGAACAAAAGATAAAATGAACTTGTGGGACTTCGTCAAGATAAAAAGCTTCTGAGGGAGTGATTCTTAAACATTAGTATGCATGAGAATCACTTAGAGAGATTGAAGTGCAGAATTTCAGCCTTTAGCACCACCAGAGAATTTCATTCAAGGTCTGGAGGAAACCCCAGGAGTCAACCTTGAAAAAAAAAAAACAACTCAAGACTCCCGGATAATTATTTATGCATATGGTTCACACACTACAATTTGAGAAATAGAGTCTACCTGAAAGTCTTTATAAGGCTCAGATTTTGGAAATAGTGTTGCCTGTACACACCTCCTGAAGTTATTAATTTGAACGCGTGGTGGCAGTGCAGGCTAAGAGAGTGAATAAGAGCTCGCGGATTCGGTGGACTCCATTTTATTCAGAAGCCAGCCCCCGCCCCCAAAACAGAGCACACTTACAGCTAAAGCTAAGATAGACGTATTCAGGAAGGCAGTCGTCACCAGACAAGTTATAAGACGAATTCGAAATTCAGCAGCAAAGACATTTCGGAGGGTAGATGGTGGACGTGCTGATGGGGACTGGAAAAGGATTTTTTCCTCTGGGATCAGACATAATGGAGATGGCGCGAACAAAAGTACATCGCAAGAAAAGGCAAGTGGCAATTCTCATTATATGGATGCTTTTGTGGGAAGCCGGTTCAGAATCGATTCAATATTCTGTATTGGAGGAGTCAGAAAGGGGCACGTTTGTGGCCAATTTGACAAAGGACCTGGGACTCGGGAGAGGAGAACTGGCGGCGCGGGGTGCCCGGGTTGTTTTCAAAGGGAACAGACAGCATTTGCAGCTTGACCCCCAGACCCATGATTTACTGCTAAATGAGAAACTGGACCGGGAAGAGCTGTGCGGCTCCACTGAGCCATGTGTGCTACCTTTCCAAGTGTTACTGGAAAATCCCTTGCAGTTTTTTCAGGCTGCTTTACGAGTCAGAGATATAAATGACCACGCCCCGGAGTTCCCAGCCAGAGAAATGCTACTTAAAATATCAGAAATTACTACACCAGGAAAGCTATTTCCTTTGAAAATGGCACAGGATTTAGACGCTGGTAGCAACAGTCTTCAGACCTACATAATCAGCTCCAATCCTCATTTCCACGTTCTCACTCGCCATCGCAGCGACGGCAGGAAGTTCCCGGAGCTGGTGCTGGACAAAGCCTTGGACCGCGAGGAGCAGCCCGAGCTTAGGCTTACCCTCACAGCGCTGGATGGTGGGTCTCCGCCCCGGTCTGGGACCACGGAGATTAAGATCCTGGTCTTGGACAGCAATGACAATGCTCCCGAGTTTGCTCAGGAGCTCTATGAGGCACAAATCCCTGAAAACAGTTCCCTGGGCTCTCTGATTATCACTGTCTCAGCCAGAGATTTAGATGCAGGATCCTTTGGGGAGGTATCTTATGCCCTATTTCAGGTAGATGACATTAATCAACCCTTCGAAATAAACGCAATTACAGGAGAAATTCGACTGAGAAAGACTTTGGATTTTGAGGAAATTCAATCTTATCACGTGGATATTGAGGCTACAGATGGCGGGGGACTATCAGGAAAATGCTCTTTAGTCATCAAGGTTCTGGACGTAAATGACAACGCTCCTCAATTGACCATGTCGTCACTCATCAGTCCCATCCCCGAAAACCTGCCAGAAATCATAGTAGCGGTTTTCACTGTGTCAGATGCAGATTCTGGACAAAATCAACAGGTTCTTTGTTCTATAGATGACAATCTGCCCTTTCTTCTAAGACCATCAGTAGAGAATTTCTACACCTTGGTAACTGAAGGAGCGCTAGATAGAGAGAGCCAGGCCGAGTACAACATCACCATCACCGTCACCGACCTTGGGACCCCCAGGCTGAAAACCCAGCACAACTTAACCGTGACGGTGTCCGACGTCAACGACAACGCCCCCGCCTTCAGCCAAAGCTCCTACACCCTGTGGGTCCTCGAGAACAACGGCCCCGCCCTGCACATCGGCAGCGTGAGCGCCACCGACAGAGACGCGGGCGCCAACGCCCAGGTCACCTACTCGCTGCTGCTGCCGCCCCACGACCCGCACCTGCCCCTGGCCTCGCTGGTGTCCATCAACGCGGACAACGGGCAGCTGTTCGCGCTCAGGGCGCTGGATTACGAGGCGCTGCAGGCGTTCGAGTTCGGCGTGCGCGCGGCCGACCGCGGCTCGCCCGCGCTCAGCAGCCAGGCGCTGGTGCGCGTGCTGGTGGTGGACGCCAACGACAACGCGCCCTTCGTGCTGTACCCGCTGCAGAACGGCTCGGCGCCCTGCACCGAGCTGGTGCCCAGGGCGGCCGAGGCGGGCTACCTGGTGACCAAGGTGGTGGCGGTGGACGGCGACTCGGGCCAGAACGCCTGGCTGTCGTACCAGCTGCTCAAGGCCACGGAGCCCGGGCTGTTCGGCGTGTGGGCGCACAACGGCGAGGTGCGTACCGCCCGGCTGCTGAGCGAGCGCGACGCCGTCAAGCACAGGCTGCTGGTGCTGGTCAAGGACAATGGCGAGCCGCCGCTGTCGGCCAGCGTCACGCTGCACGTGCTGCTGGTGGACGGCTTCTCGCAGCCCTACCTGCCGCTGCCGGACGTGGCGGCGGCCGAGGCCCGGGCCGACCCGCTCACCGTCTACTTGGTCATCGCCTTGGCGTCGGTGTCGTCGCTCTTCCTGGTGTCGGTGCTGGTGTTCGTGGCGGTGCGGCTGTGCAGGCGGAGCCGGGCGGCGTCGGGGGGCGGCTGCTCGGTGCCCGAGGGCCCGTTTGCGGGCCACCTGGTGGACGTCAGCGGCACGGGGACCCTGTCCCACAGCTACCAGTATGAGGTGTGTCTGAGGGGAGGCTCAGGGACCGGCGAGTTCAAGTTCCTCAAGCCCATTATTCCCAACTTCCCTCCCCAGGGCACTGGGAAGGAAATGGAGGAGAACCCCACCGTTCGGGATAGTTTCCTATTCAGTTAAGTATTGGATTATCGTATTAAGCCCTACTTAGTAAGTTTGAAAATCTCTTTTAACTTAGTTACATGTTATTGATAGTCTGTTTTTTAATTATTTTACTACACCTACTTAGGTTGAAAAAAAAAGTCAGATACTGGGTATACACAGTGTTTTCCCTATATCATACTTAGTAGATTTGTATTACTGTCAACTTTATTTGACAATCTGAATAAAATAAATTTTTATTTGCATAGCTTAAAATTTTTGAAATTCAATCATCTATTCATTTTAGAAAAATTGTAATACAAAGACCTTAGGTAAGATTGTATATCTAACTATTGGTGACAATTAGCATCACTATTACCATGTAGGGAAAATTTTAAAGTGTGAATGTTTGGCGGTGCCTGCCTGGCTCAGTTGGTAGAGAATGGGACTGTAGATCTTGGTAGTGAGTTCAAGCCCCATACTGGGCATAGAGTCTACTTTAAAAAAAAAAAAGAATAAAATGTGAGTGTTTGATGTTATTTAATCTGCCAGTGTAAGTCTCATTTTGGAGTAATGGCTACAATGTGATAAACACTAAAGATGGCTAAATGCTAAGATAGCCATTCATATTTATGTGTATTTCAATATACCATAATAGTTAATACATGTTTCTATGCATATAAACTTTGCAAAAGTGTCAATAAATTAAACTCCAGTTTGTAAGCTTCACGTAAGCATATGATAGTATTTTTAATAATACCAAGCCAATTCTAAATGCATAATAAATATTTGATGAATGTTATTAACATTCCAACAGTGAATTTTAAAAATTAATTTCAGGGAATACAGAAAAATGCTAATATTCTCTCTACAATGTGGTACCTTTGTCAATAAGTGAAATTAAATATCATTCTTTTACTTTCTTCCTAAACAGAAACCACCCTCCACACACCCTAAACTCTATTACGGAATATAAAATGTTGAGAGTATATTTTATCTCCTTGTCTTTGTCAACCAATTTGAAAGTTCAAATGTATATTTTTAAAGATTTTATTTATTTATTTGACAGGGAGAGAGAGCACAAGCAGGGGGAGAGGCAGGGAAAGGGAGAAACAACCAGAGGGAGAGGGAGAAGCAGGCTAAAGGTTTCGATCCCTGGGATTAGGACATAGTCTGAAGGCAGTCACTTCACTGACTGAGCCACCCAGGTGCTCCTTAAAATGTATTATTTAATAAAATCCAAATTATATTTTTCAAACTCTTCCTCCTAGTTTCTCATGTGTGGTATCTGCCAAGAACTAAGTATGTATTAATGGCAGGTTATTAGGTAATGTCATAAATAAAGTGCTGTGAAAGTATCATTTATCTTATTGATCATAAAATCATTTACTTTCACAGTTTAGGCCATATTTTCTTGTGTCTTATTTGTAGTATTTTAAGAAAAATTTCTCTTTTCAACTCTCCATCAAAGTCAGGTAATTTATACTAAACTGATAGCTGAATGAACACTTTGTTTTTATCCTTAATTAAAATGGAACTAGCCTTAACTAAATTATATTTCACTGAGGTTTGTGTCCAAATAAGTGAATTGTCATAGATGATTACCATTTGGTACAATGAGTATAGGGAACACTTACTGTTTTGTGTTCTTAGATACTTATCTCCTCCTCCTTGGAAAAGCATTCTTCTTTCTGGGAAACTACTTTTCCTGCTCGTGTCACTGCAACCACTTGACTTTAGTTGGTGCTGTGGTGTTTTTCAAAATACTCATTTCCATAGTCCCAGGGGATGTACACTGGGATGGGCCACTGTCCAATATTGACAGGTCAAAACCCCTCCCAAGAAAGTATATCTTTGACTCCACTGAATTTTTTTGCCTTCTACATGTTTGTAGTAGAAACATTGTCTGAATTCTGAACTTACATTGATTTTTAACAAAACAAATGGCCATTTCCCCTTAGTCTTACTGAGTATTACACAGAGTGAATTTATGAAGGAAAAAAATTGCCAAAGGTATCTAGCCCAGAGACTGATAAGAAATCACATTTTAAATTTTTTTTCAGGAGTACAGGCACATTGCAATTTGGGAGTAGAAAGCGGATTTTAAAATTCATAACTTCTAACACAACACAGCAAATTACTATTTTTGTAATTGAATGCAAGCACCCAAGAGCAAGAATTTTGTGTTTAATTTACCATTAGAAGTTAGAAAAATGCCTGCATAGAGAAATATTGGTTAAATGAATAAATGAATTTGTCTTGAGCAGTTTTGTGTCCTGAACTTGTACCTTTAAGGAAAATGCATATAGATATAGATAAGTATTACTTTTGCTCTCACAAATGTTGTTAGCTACCTGAAGAATACTGCACGATGGGGTGGAGGGAAGTTTATATCCCAAAAGGCTTTCTATTTGTTTTAACTGTTGCATGATGCTTTGAAATGAAAAACAGCAACAACAAAAACCACGAAAAAACTAAAAACTGAAGTTGTAAAGCAGGACGCTTGGTGGCGCTGCAAGCTAAGAAAGTGAAAAACTCTCTGCAGTCTCCATAACAGCTGAGCAGTTTCTGGCTACTTGAAAAGGAAACGTTTTTCACTATTGAGGGATAGTAGGTTTCAGAGAGGCCGCTATCCCCATGTCAGTCAATGTTAGGAACTAACTCAAGATCATTGAATCAAGATAGCAGAGTTGGGTGCGCAGCAATTAATTTGTGATTAAATATTGCATCTTTTGGACCCCGAGGAACGATGGAGACACCGGTACCCAAAGCGCCGCGGAAAAGGCAAGTGACCGCCATTATTATCCTAATACTGTTAATACTGTGGGAAGTGGGCAGTACGACCATTAAGTATTCGGTTCTAGAAGAGAGGGAAAGCGGCTCCTTTGTGGCCAACCTCGCAAAAGATCTGGGGCTTGCCTTGGGGGAGCTGGCTGAGCGGGGTGCTCGAATTCTTTCCAAAGGGAATCAACAGTATTTGCAGCTCGAGCAGAAGAGTGGGAATTTGCTCCTAAAAGAAAAATTGGATCGGGAAGAGTTGTGCGGTGACACAGATCCATGTATACTGCATTTCCAGTTGTTACTAAAAAGCCCAGTGCAGTTTATTCAAGGTGAACTACAGCTACGAGACATAAATGACCATGCCCCAGAATTCCTGGAAAATGAAATCCTCCTGAAAATCTCAGAAAGCAGCCATCCAGGGACTGCATTTCCTTTGAAAATAGCTCAAGATTTAGACGTGGGCAGTAACACAGTTCAGAACTACACTATTAGCACCAACTCCCATTTCCACCTTTTCACTCGAAATCACAGCGATGGCAGGAGATACCCCGAGCTGGTGCTGGACAAAGTGCTGGACCGGGAGGAGCAGTCAGAGCTCAGGTTAACGCTCACGGCCCTGGATGGTGGGTCACCGCCTAGGACTGGAACGTCTCAGGTTGTCATTGTAGTCTTGGACATAAATGATAATGCTCCTGAATTTGCTCAGCTGCTCTATAAGGTGCAAATCCCAGAGAACAGCCCCATAGGCTCCCATGTCATCACCGTGACTGCTAGAGATTTAGATGCTGGGACCCACGGAGAGCTCTCCTACTCATTTTTCCAGTCCTCAAATCAAGTGATGCAGGCCTTTGAAATAAACGCAGTCACAGGGGAAATTCGATTAAAAAAACTGTTGGATTATGAGGAAATTCAATATTATCGTATGGAAATTGAGGCCTCAGATGGCGGGGGACTATCAGGAAAATGCACTATAGCCATAGAAGTGATGGATGTAAACGACAACACACCCGAACTGACTATGTCCGTGTTCACTAGTGATATTCCAGAAAATACCCCCGACACGGTGGTCGCTATTTTTGGAATTTCAGATCCAGACTCTGGGGAAAATGGCAAAATGATGTGTTCCATCCAAGACCATCTTCCCTTCCTTCTGAAACTTAGTGTAGAAAATTTCTACACCCTAGTTACAGAGAGACCACTCGACAGAGAGAGCCAGGCTGAGTACAACATCACCATCACCGTCACCGACCTGGGCACCCCCAGGCTAAAAACCCAGCACAACTTAACAGTGACGGTGTCCGACGTCAACGACAACGCCCCCGCCTTCAGCCAAAGCTCCTACACCCTGCGGGTCCGCGAGAACAACAGCCCCGCCCTGCACATCGGCAGCGTGAGCGCCACCGACAGAGACGCGGGCGCCAACGCGCAGGTCACCTACTCGCTGCTGCTGCCGCCCCACGACCCGCACCTGCCCCTGGCCTCGCTGGTGTCCATCAACGCGGACAACGGGCAGCTGTTCGCGCTCAGGGCGCTGGATTACGAGGCGCTGCAGGCGTTCGAGTTCGGCGTGCGCGCGGCCGACCGCGGCTCGCCCGCGCTCAGCAGCCAGGCGCTGGTGCGCGTGCTGGTGGTGGACGCCAACGACAACGCGCCCTTCGTGCTGTACCCGCTGCAGAACGGCTCGGCGCCCTGCACCGAGCTGGTGCCCAGGGCGGCCGAGGCGGGCTACCTGGTGACCAAGGTGGTGGCGGTGGACGGCGACTCGGGCCAGAACGCCTGGCTGTCGTACCAGCTGCTCAAGGCCACGGAGCCCGGGCTGTTCGGCGTGTGGGCGCACAACGGCGAGGTGCGTACCGCCCGGCTGCTGAGCGAGCGCGACGCCGTCAAGCACAGGCTGCTGGTGCTGGTCAAGGACAATGGCGAGCCGCCGCTGTCGGCCAGCGTCACGCTGCACGTGCTGCTGGTGGACGGCTTCTCGCAGCCCTACCTGCCGCTGCCGGACGTGGCGGCGGCCGAGGCCCGGGCCGACCCGCTCACCGTCTACTTGGTCATCGCCTTGGCGTCGGTGTCGTCGCTCTTCCTGGTGTCGGTGCTGGTGTTCGTGGCGGTGCGGCTGTGCAGGCGGAGCCGGGCGGCGTCGGGGGGCGGCTGCTCGGTGCCCGAGGGCCCGTTTGCGGGCCACCTGGTGGACGTCAGCGGCACGGGGACCCTGTCCCACAGCTACCAGTATGAGGTGTGTCTGAGGGGAGGCTCAGGGACCGGCGAGTTCAAGTTCCTCAAGCCCATTATCCCAAATTTCGTGGGTGAAGGGGCTGATAGGGGCACGGAGGAGAACTCTCACTTTAGAAATCATTTTGGGTTCAGTTAGGCATCTCACCTTAAGAGGAGATAAATGATAACATTAATGTATGATTAGTTCGCAACCCGTTTTTTCACATAAAGAGCTACTTATTCATACATTAATAATTATTGTCATATTTACAGTTATTTCAGCTTGTTTAAATATTTTACATTCTGAATCTCTGGGTGCTTGTTGCTTTTGCTGTTGTTGTTTTTAGCCAGGTCACATTTTGCATGTTCATACAATAGTGGAGAAATGGTGTTTCTCAGTTTTGGGGGGTCGGGAAATGTTTTCAGATGCCTGATGTTTGAGCTTGTTCACCGATAGCTTCTTGTGACTAAGAGAATTGTGTTTTCTGATTATTATCAGCATAGTGTCTTGTAAATGATGGCTTTCAACTTTAAAAATACTTCTCATTTATACAAAAATTTTTCTTACCTTGGAAATGGTTGGATTTCTGGTAGTGTTGTTTTGAAAACAGTATTGTCTTTTCTCAAAGGAACTAGTATTTTATCTGGATGTTTCCTGAATTGAGTATTTTCTTTCAAAATTGATATCTTTGAACAAGACTCTCTGATAAGATTTTAAAGAATTCAATCCCTGTGAAATAGAAAAAGTAGAAAAGGTGTTAGTGGACTGATGATTATTTTTTCATAATAAATGGTTTGGGTATGTAAATAATGATTCTCATTCTTTAAAAAATGTATATATATATATATATATATATGATATAGGGTTACATGATTCAAACACAATATGAAGAGAAAACAAAGGAATTGTTTTCTTTTTCAAATTTTTATTTAAATTATAGTTAACATACAGTATAATATTGGTTTCAGGGGTAGAATGTAGTGATTCATCACTTACATACCCGGTGCTCATCATAACAAGTGCCCCCCTTAATACCCATCATCCATTTAACCTATCCCCCACCCACCTCCCTCCATCAACCCTCAGTTTTTCCTCTATCATGAAAAATCTCTTATGGTTTGTTTCCTTCTCTCTTTTTTCCCCCCTTCTCATATGTTCATCTGCTTTGTTTCTTAAATTCCACATACGAGTGAAATCATGTGGTATTTGTCTTTCTCTGATTTATTTCACTTAGAATAATATACTCTAGCTCCATCTGGATTGTTGCAAAGGGCAATATTTCATTCTTTTTGATGAATGAGTAATAGTCCATTGTGTGTATGTACCGCATCTTCTTTATTCATTCATCAGTCGATGGATATTTGGGCTCCTTCCGTAGTTTGGCTATTGTTGGTAATGATGCTACAAACATTGGGGTGCATGTACTCCTTCAAAACTATAGTTTTGTATCCTTTTGTTAAATGCCAGTAGTGCAGTTGCTGGATGCAAGGGTAGTTCTATTTTTAACTTTTTGAGGAAACCCCATACTGGAAAACATAGGAAATTAACATAATTATTTCACCACTCAAATAATTATTGTCAATATCCTTAAAATATTTCTATGGATGCACATAAGAATAAGTTAATAGATGAAAATCATTTCATAAAATGGATCTATAATAAATTGCTAGATTCATAATTAAAGCTATCATGTTTTACTTGAATATAAAAAACAAAATTATATGAAACTATAGATCTTGCAAAGCTTAGATAAATAATCCCTATAAGGTCAATAAAAAAAAGAATATGATGCATATTAAGAATTGGCATCACTTAACTGCCTGCTGAAAATGAGCAAAGAAACATTCTTACACATCCTGCCTCCTCTCCTCACCTTACTTTATGCTTTTTGTTATATATAGTACCTTATCAATGTTTATAGTATTTACGATGTATTTTTAAAAGATAATCCCCATAATTGTTTAGACCTTTTATTTTTTTTTAAGATTTTATTTATTTGAGAGAGAGTGAAAGCCCAAGCAGGGGGAGTGGCAGAGGAAGAAGGAGAAGCAGGCTCCCTGTTGAGCAGGGAGCCCGAAGCCAGGCAAGCCGCTGTGCTCCATCCCAAGACTCTGGGGATCATGACCCAAGCTGAAGGCAGAAGCTTACCCGATGGAGCCACCCAGGTGCCCCTAGACCCTTTATGGTTTAAAAGTCAGTGTACCTTTCCAGTCTGTTAATGCAAATGTTCAAGCACATCATTTATTTGCTTATGTATGGGAAGCATGATTGTTTTTTAAATCTATCTGATACTTCTGATAGCTGAAGTCTGTATGGGTCTATTTGTGCTGTATTGTTGCTGATGCTTCGCATGCATGTTACCTTTGTTTCTTTGTGTGACTCATATGGTTGATTGCCCTTGAAAATTTATTTGTAGGATGCCCTCAAAGCCTCGGTTGTATGTTTCATCCTTCATAATGTATTTTCATTGGTTTCAGCTAGGACCCTTGAAACGCTATCAATCAGTAGGGAACCACTGCAAACCAAGTTTAAGGCTTGATGTTTCTCACAACCCAAGGTGTGCATATTGAAAATATAAACACACGTGAGGACCAACCTGTAGCTACCGGTTCCCAGACATCTTTTCTTTTTCTTTTGCTGTACTTGACATCAGGGGGGCTTCTATATAATTCCTAGGAGTTGGGGAAAGAGAGAATCTTTAGATTTGTTAATGTTTACATTGCATAAACATTTATATGTGTGTGTATGTGTGTGTGTATGGGGTGTAGCCCTGGGGGTCCCTTAAAATGGGGAGGATCTTTGTATGACATGCTGCAAATTAGTTTGGCCTTGAGCCTTGGTTGATATTTATTTAATCTCATGAATAGCATCAAATCAAGCCCAAAGGCAGATATTTTTAAATGCCCTGAAGGAATAATAAGTTTCATTGTTCTGATACATTGTTTACCCCTCCGTTGCAGGCTTCCATCAAAAACTGGGGTTTCTTTTCACTATGTTTTCTACTGTTTTTGGCTCTTCAATATTTTTAATGTTTTTTAAAAGTCTTGTTGATTATTTTTTATTATTTTCTATGTGAGGGTCATCCATATTATCTATACCATCAATTTCAGAAATGAGAAGCTCTGCCTAACATCTTTTCAATTTGAAGATTCAGTTTTGCCATCATTCCGATGATATATGAGTCTATTTTTCTTTGAAGTCAATGTTCCAGTCACTGGGCACTCCACCCAGACAAATGATCTTTCCCCACTAAAGTTTAATCTCCTCATAAAGTGGGCTCTTTTTCTATTACGCTTAGGAAAATACAAATTGCAGTAAATATAGATGAATGAGAGTTGAATAAATTAATGAATTTCAGTGTGTTTTATCATCTGGCTTTATAAACTTAAAAACTACAACAAAATTATTTATTTTTATAAAATGCTCATGTACTATTTACACTATTTGATATTTGCTTTGTTCACCTAACAATTTATCATTTAGAATATCATTAGACTATCACCTAGTGAGCCAACTATCATCTTTTAAACTGTATGATGTGATGTTGAGCACTTTTCTTATTTATTCACAAACAATGAAGTTTTTTAAAAATTTTATTTTGGAGAGAGAGGGGGGAGGGGCAGAGAGAGAGGGAAAAGGAGAGAGAGAATCCCAAGACTCCTTGCCTGAGCTGGAGCCCTACTTGGGACTCAGATCCCACGACCCTGAGATTATGAGCTGAGCTAAAATCAAGAGTCAGGGACTTAACCAATTGAGCCACCCAGGCACCCCTGAAATTTTTTAAATATATATATTTATTTATTTGAGAGAGAGAGAGAGAGGTGGGAGGGGCAGAGGGAGAGAATCTTCAAGTAGACAACCCACGGAGCACAGAGCCTGAGCAAGAGGGGGCTCCTTTTCATGACCCATGAGATCATGACCTGAGCCAAAACCAAGAGTTGGACGTTTAACCAACTGAGTCACCCAGGTGCTCCAAATAATTAAATTTTTAAACTTATTGTGTTACACATAAGGGGAGAAAGAAAGTGTCTATGACTGTTTTCAGACGATGGTCTGTTTTAAAGTATATATATATATATATATATATATATATATATATACACATATGTATATATATACTTTATATATATATTACATTTAAATATATATTACATTTAAATATATCTTAAATATAAAAATATATATTAAATTTATTAAACATTTTCATCCTTGGTTTCTCAGGAATACACCTGTAATTTTTTTATTTTTCCATATTCTTAAACCAACTAAGATGTGTTAGCTTAAGGGAATAGTGCTTTAACTGCTTGATGATTTTATACTTTACTTCTTTTCCTTTACAAACTCTAATTGAGAAGCTCCTATTCCTTATAATTTGAGTGAATATGTACAATTTTGAGTTTAGGTGAATTATTCAGACTTCAGGACAAAAAAACCCAGAAGCCGCTCTATGTATATCTAACCAAAAAAAGATCCTTACTAGAAGGAATTACAAAATCAGAAGAACTGGACAAGCAAAACTGAGAGAACCAGCACTGAACTCCGAGTTTTGAAGGCATTCTCCTATTGCTGCAGTACAGAAATCAGGAAGCCGTTATTACTGCCAAAACTGTTGCTCCCACAATGTCCTCTCCCACCATCACCTCCAAAACTAGTGACAATGCCCAGAAACTTAGTGTGTTGCTGCCACAATGGCCTCCAATTCTTTCTGAAACTGATGGCTAGACACAGAAATGCTGGCTTGGCTGCAAGCATGCACATCTCTCTGACCTTGCTGGTCAACAGGAACAACAGTGGGTAGATGACCTTTGCCTGTCTTCTCAGGCTCATCTGAAGGCATTTCACTGGTAAAGCCTAATTTGCATCCAGAATAATTCAAAGGAGTCCTTAAAATGGAGTTTTATGATTTCTGGACCCAAGGTTTTTTTTTAAAAAATCATAAAAGGAAGTAGAAATGGATGACAGTTGCCAGTAGCACACTGGGGAAGCATTATTAGTTCAAAGAGAATCTTGTCCCAGCAATTGAAGTCATTTATTGCTTTGGGGCTAAGTGTTCTGTGGAATAAGAATTCTTTTGGCTACAGATCACACCACCAATATGTAGCAATGCAATCATATGCTCCTCTAATAATCAATCCAAACAGGCAATTTAGTTGACCCTATCTGCTCCTGGTGGGCAGTGGGAACTATAGGTGTGGTCTGAGTGGGTATGACATAAACTACTCATTTCACCCAAATATATGTTCTTCCCTTATTTGTTACTAATAGACCTCTCATTTTTAGTTGCCCATGTGGATATGTGGATTATAGATTGTATTTCCCAACTTCTGTTGTGATTGGAATTGGTCTTGTGACTAAGTTATGGCCATTGAGATAGGAGTACAAGTGCCATGGACTATTTCATGGAAGTAGTCTTTAAAAAGGAAGACAAAACCTTCCCTTTCTCCCATTTGTTGGTCTGAATGGAGATCTAATGGGTGAATATTAACCAGCTCTCTTGGACTATAAACTAAAGGCCATGATTTGAAGATGGAAACAAGATGGAAAGTGACTATCAGAGATAACACTGAATGCATTTCAAGCCACTAGCCTTTTATGAGAGAAAATAAAATTCTATTTTGTGCTAGCCATTGTCATTATAGGTTCTTCTATAATAGGTTGAAATTACAGAGGACATATTTATACATAGATATTATAGAACATAATTCCGGCTGATATAGTAAACTTCTTTAACAAAGTGATATTTAAGATAAGAACCAAAGAATGGGGGCGCCTGGCTGGCTCAGTCGTTAAGCGTCTGTCTTCGGCTCAGGGCGTGATCCCGGAGTTCTGGGATCGAGCCCCACGTCAGGCTCTTCCACTGGGAGCCTGCTTCTTCCTCTCCCACTCCCCCTGCTTGTGTTCCCTCTCTCGCTGGCTGTCTCTATCTCTGTCCAATAAATAAATAAAATCTTAAAAAAAAAAGAACCAAAGAATGATTAAAGAAAACATGATTAAAGAAAATAATCAAGGTTTATTGAGAATAGGCAAAGGAAACAACCCAAGATTTAAAAAAAAATAATTTTTTAAAATGAAGAAAATAAAAGAAACTGATTCTAAGTATAAAAGCATAAATTAATTAAAAGAGTAATAACCATAGAAGATTTAAACATAAGTCTATTTCTCTGAAAAATTCAAGGGTATTTATTTTGAGTTAAATTGGTGATTGGAGATATATCTCTAATATGACTTCCTCTAAATATGCATTAACATAAAAGTGAAGAGCTATTTTCAAAAACATAAACTTAACAGAATGGAAAGAATAAAATAGAAGACAACAGAGAAAAACCTTAGTAGCTAGGAAGTAGATGAATGACGTAGTAGACTGACAAAACAACTACCAGTCCTGGAGTGGGAAAGCTGAGAACCAATCCTATTTAGACTGCAGGATTTTCAGAGGCATCAGAGCTGTCAGCCCTGGAGACTCTGGAAATGATGATGGGGTGCCAAATATGGAGGGTCATCATCATTGCCTGAAAAATGGTTAAATCTGTAACAGATAACTTTTCCCCACTGCAGTCAGTGAGCAACCTATTTCTCTGATCCTGGAGTTTTGATTTCTCGTGACAGCAAAAAGGAGAGTCATTAAATTAGAGGTTCCACTGGCAAAAAAAAATTGAGGGCAGTGTAATATGGGTAGTGGGAATAAGTGACCATCTAAACATTGAATGCTGACTGATTGTTAAAATGCTATGATAATCACTGGGACCAATTACAGATGTTTCAGTTCTCCTTTCAGACACATGGCAGAATTAACTTCCTTCCTTCCTTCCTTCCTTCCTTCCTTCCTTCCTTCGAGAAAGCGTAGGTGCACCAAGGTGGGGGGAGGGGGCAGAGGGAGAGAGAATCTTAAACAGGCACCATGCTCAGTGCGGAGCCTGATTCAGGGCTCGATTTCATGACCCTGAGATCATGACCTGAGCTGAAATCAAGAGTTGGATACTTAATTGACTAAGCCACCCAGGCACCCCTGGCAGAATATTAATTCTATTTCCTCTTTAAATTATGTATGACCATGTAATTTCCTTTGGCCAATAAAACGTGAGAAGAAATGATATATATTACTTCTGGGCTAAAGCTTTCAGAGACTGTGCATGGTTTAACACATTTACTTTCTCCAACATAGTAATCCTGAAAGCATAGGTGGAGTTGGAGTCTCCAGAAGCCTGGATCCCTGACTGACCACTATATGGGCTCCATGCTGAACTGTATAGGACATGTAGTATAAGAAAGGAATCAACCTTCATTGTCTCAAGCCATTGAAGTTTGGAGTTGTTTGATAATGAAGCATTACCTAGCATATCCTGAGTGATGCAGATCTCCACTCCTCTTCTCCCATCAATTCTTTACCTTTTCAATCTATGCCTTTTTCTTTTGGGTAGGAGATTTTATAGAGTTGGGCAATCTGACCAGTCCAAGTGGAAAAACCTAATCAGACTAACACTGGAGTTTCTCCAACTAAGAGTGCTCTCGGTTCACCTTAGTACACATTAAAAATGAATAAGTCCTGCCAACATGCTCAGAGCTATTACTTAGTCTACCAAATTAGATTAAGAACGGACACCTGAATGAGACACCTGAAGAAAATTTCTAAAAAGAAAAACAGAAACAAAAAGCAAGCAAAGACGAAAGAAGGTAAATTGGAGAAAACGTTTGCAGAGAAGAAGACTTGAAAAAACAACTATAATTAATATCATCAGATGAGAAAAGAAGCTGTTACATCTGAGAAATAAGTACAGAGGCCTCTCTTGAAAAAGTAGGGCTCTTGTAAAATATGAACATAACGAAATGAAAATCTCAAGAAGAGCTTGAAAGTAAAGTTAAGAAAATATTCCAGGAAATATTGCAGAAAGTATTTTAAAATGACAAACAGGAGAGAAAAAATAAGGAAATTAGAGATCGTAGAGGCCCAACATCTGGTTTGTAGTAATTGAGAGAGAGAGAGAGAGAGAGAGAGAGAGAGAGAAATTATCCATGAAGTAATTCAAGAAAATTTCTAAGAGCTGAAGGAAATTAGTTTCTTAGTATAAAGGTCTTACTAATTGTCAGTGGGTGAACATAAACTCAAACCACAATACATCAGTGTTTAATTTGAAAATGTTTGGTGCAATGACTAAATACTACAAGAAATAAAAATACAGGGGCGCCTGGGTGGCACAGTTGTTAAGTGTCTGCCTTCGGCTCAGGGCGTGATCCCAGCGTTCTCAGATCGAGCCCCACATCAGGCTCCTCCGCTAGGAGCCTGCTTCTTCCTCTCCCACTCCCCCTGCTTGTGTTCCCTCTCTGCTGGCTCTCCCTGTCAAATAAATAAATAAAATCTTTAAAAAAAAAGAAATAAAAATACAGGTCACATATAGAAAGATATAAAATAAGGTTTGCCTTAGAGTTCTTAATAAATACATTGGTTTAGGGAACTCACTGACAAAATATTTTGAAATTCTGAAGAAAAAATATTTTCAACCTAGAACTCTATAATCAAATTTTCAATCAAGTTTGAGGGTAGACTAAAGATATTTTAATATACTCAAGGTCACAACAAAATTTAACTCTCATATACTCTTCTCTGGAAACTACTAGAAGATATCTATCAAAATGTTAGAGTAGTCCAAGAGAGAGGAAGTCAGAAGAAACAAAAGACAATTTTGAAAAAAGAAGTGAAATGAATCTCTAGATGATGTTCAAGGATGATCCCATGATGACAACTGTGTCTCAAGGACAAAGTAGTCCAATTTGAAGCTGTATAACTCAAGAGACAGTCATTTGGAGGATATCATCAGCAAGTCCCCTGACATCTCTTCAATCAGATGAAACTGTTATAGGTATTATAGGATGTGATCTATTAAAGTCATAGAGTAAACGAAAAAGGCGGAAGAAATAAAACCCTCAAAATAGGAAATCCAACCAGAATAAAAGGCAAAGAGAATTCCAAGCACAACAGCAAAGGAATGTTGCAGGATGATAGCAATGCAACACATTTCGAGAACCACCACCCAATTGAAAGAAAATTGCTATCTCAAAAGATATGAGAATGATCATGTGGAAAATTGTACTGGGAAGCAGTGGGAAGTATGGGAAGAACAAGTGGTAAATATAAAGAAGATCAAGTAGGGGCGCCTGGGTGGCTCAGTCACTTAAGCGTCTGACTTCAGTTCAGGTCATGATCTCAGCATCCTGGTATCCAGCTCAGCTTCCCACTCTGCACTCAGTGGGGAGTCTGCTTCTTCCTTTCCCTCTCCCTCTTGCTCTCCCCCTGCTTGTGCTCTCTCTCTCTCAAATAAATAAATAAATAAATAAATCTAAAAAAAAAGAAAATCAAGTAAATGAAAAAGCAAGGAAATTATTAACTTTGAGGAAAAAAGTGAGAAAATATAATTTGTACACAACAATGTTCCCAATGATACTGCAACTTAAGGAAGGCAAGAATGGGCCTTGAAAGTATACAAGAGCTAAAACCTAGTCCCAACATAGTAAGGAGTCAATTGATCATGTCTAAAATTAATCAAAATATGGAATACAGAATAAAGCAGAAGAGATAACTAAAAGAGATTAAAGTGGCTTGCTATTAGGAAGGAGCTAGGAAAGTGAAGAAACAAAGGGCAGAAAACTATTGTATTTTATTCTAAGCCATTTAGTAATATTTGATTTTGAACCAAGTTCATATATTATTTTGGGGAAAAATGCATATTAAAAGATCAGCAGAATAGAGACCTTGCAAGTCTCCCCAAGGATAAAGGAAAGACAAAATATTAAACATTACTAATAATAGGGATATACCTGAAGATAAAAAAAAAACGAATTTTGCAAACCTAGAAAAAATGAATAGCTTATAAAATTAAACATAAATTACTTTAAAAGTAAACAAAACCTGGACAGATTGATAACCAAAAGTAAAATGGGAAATACAGTCATAGATATACCACCAGCAAAGCCACAAAACCAACTCATTTAAAAACTGGAGAAAGTTTTCTTAAGATTTAATCCTGGTGGGAAGCCAGAGTTTAATTGCATGTTCCCAGATTAAGGAAAACAACTTTATTTTTCTACAAATTCAGACTATCAGAGAAAAAAGCAATGTGAACTACTAACGTTACTGTGACCATTTGAAGAAAAAGTTGTAATAAAACCGCAAAGACACTTGGGGGTAAAAAAGTCACTCCTGTTGCAGTTCCTTTGATCCGCCATCTTTTCGTTCTATTCTTGAAAACGGGAATAACATCCACAAAACGCAAGGTGGCGCTGCTGGCTAAAAAGAGGGGAAAATATTCACACAAAGGATGTTATAAATTCCAGTGTTCAGAGGAAAGCTGGCCAGACAAGAAAAATAGAGGAAAGGAAACTGTGGTGATGGAGTTGGGGAAAAGTGGGACTCTTCCCCATGAGTATTGCTATTATCCAGCTCATT
This sequence comes from Ursus maritimus, assembly GCF_017311325.1. NCBI lineage: Eukaryota > Metazoa > Chordata > Mammalia > Carnivora > Ursidae > Ursus > Ursus maritimus. The sequence continues at coordinate 52,937,806 of NW_024426663.1, read as the reverse complement.
TCTAAGGATTCGGTTTCTGCCATTTCTGAGAGCTGCTTGAGTCCGAGTGAACGTGGTTTTGAAAGATTGCATAAACAAAGAATGGAGGCCAGAGTGGTGCGTGCAGCGCAGAAAAGGCAAGTGTTATTTCTTTATGTGTTTCTGGGAGTGTCTTGGGCTGGTGCAGAACCGCTTCGGTATATTGTGGCAGAGGAAACGGAGAGAGGGACCTTTCTGGCCAACTTAGCAATTGATTTGGGGTTGGGGGCGGGGGAACTGTCAGCTCGGGGATCTAGAATCGTTTCAGATGAGAACATACGATTTGTACTCCTCAATCCGCTTACTGGTGATTTACTTCTAAACGAGAAATTAGACCGAGAAGAACTGTGCGGCCCCACAGAGCCTTGTGTGCTGCCTTTCCAGTTGTTACTTGAAAAACCTTTTCAGATTTTCCGTGCTGAACTACAGGTCACAGACATCAATGATAATTCTCCAGTATTTCTAGATAGAGAGATTACCTTAAACATTTTAGAAAGTACCGCTCCAGGGGCAACATTTCTCCTAGGAAGTGCACAGGATTCAGATGTTGGAATCAACAACCTGAGAAACTACACCATCAGCTCCAATGTCTATTTCCATATTAATGTCCGCGATAGTGGGGAGGGGAATGTTTATCCCGAATTGGTACTGGATAGAGTGCTGGATCGTGAAGAGGTTCCTGAGCTCATTTTAACCCTCACCGCCTTGGATGGCGGCTCTCCGCCCAGATCTGGAAACACCCTCATACGCATCCTGGTTTTGGACATAAACGACAACGTCCCTGAATTTGTAGAGTCGCTTTACAAGGTGCAGGTGCCTGAGAACAGCCCTGTTGGCTCCCTGATTGTCACTGTGTCAGCTAGAGATTTAGATGCTGGAAGTAATGGAGAAATAGTCTATGCATTTTTTTACGCTACTGAAAGAATTCTCAAAACATTTCGAATCAACTCAACATCTGGCAATCTTCATCTTAAAGCCGAATTGAACTACGAGGCAATACAAACTTATACATTGACTATTCAGGCCAAAGACGGTGGAGGGCTTTCTGGAAAATGTACTGTGGTGGTCCAAGTAACAGATATAAATGATAATCCACCGGAACTGCTCCTGTCATCACTTACTAGCCCAATTGCAGAAAACTCCCCAGAGACAGTAGTAGCTGTCTTTAGGATTAGAGACAGGGATTCGGGGAACAATGCAAAGATGGTGTGCTCCATCCAAGATCATCTCCCCTTCGTCCTGAAGCCATCAGTAGAGAATTTCTACACCCTGGTAACAGAAAGCCCCCTCGACAGAGAAAGCCAGGCCGAGTACAATATCACCATCACCGTCACCGACCTGGGGACCCCCAGCCTGAAAACCCAGCACAACTTAACCGTGACGGTGTCCGACGTCAACGACAACGCCCCCGCCTTCAGCCAAAGCTCCTACACCCTGCGGGTCCGCGAGAACAACAGCCCCGCCCTGCACATCGGCAGCGTGAGCGCCACCGACAGAGACGCGGGCGCCAACGCGCAGGTCACCTACTCGCTGCTGCTGCCGCCCCACAACCCGCACCTGCCCCTGGCCTCGCTGGTGTCCATCAACGCGGACAACGGGCAGCTGTTCGCGCTCAGGGCGCTGGATTACGAGGCGCTGCAGGCGTTCGAGTTCGGCGTGCGCGCGGCCGACCGCGGCTCGCCCGCGCTCAGCAGCCAGGCGCTGGTGCGCGTGCTGGTGGTGGACGCCAACGACAACGCGCCCTTCGTGCTGTACCCGCTGCAGAACGGCTCGGCGCCCTGCACCGAGCTGGTGCCCAGGGCGGCCGAGGCGGGCTACCTGGTGACCAAGGTGGTGGCGGTGGACGGCGACTCGGGCCAGAACGCCTGGCTGTCGTACCAGCTGCTCAAGGCCACGGAGCCCGGGCTGTTCGGCGTGTGGGCGCACAACGGCGAGGTGCGCACGGCCCGGCTGCTGAGCGAGCGCGACGCCGTCAAGCACAGGCTGCTGGTGCTGGTCAAGGACAATGGCGAGCCGCCGCTGTCGGCCAGCGTCACGCTGCACGTGCTGCTGGTGGACGGCTTCTCGCAGCCCTACCTGCCGCTGCCGGACGTGGCGGCGGCCGAGGCCCGGGCCGACCCGCTCACCGTCTACTTGGTCATCGCCTTGGCGTCGGTGTCGTCGCTCTTCCTGGTGTCGGTGCTGGTGTTCGTGGCGGTGCGGCTGTGCAGGCGGAGCCGGGCGGCGTCGGGGGGCGGCTGCTCGGTGCCCGAGGGCCCGTTTGCGGGCCACCTGGTGGACGTCAGCGGCACGGGGACCCTGTCCCACAGCTACCAGTATGAGGTGTGTCTGAGGGGAGGCTCAGGGGCCGGTGAGTTCAAGTTCTTGAAGCCGATTATCCCTAATCTGCAGCTTCAGAGCACGGGGAGGGAAGTGGAAGAGTATCCCTCATGTCAGAATGATTTGGGTTTCTGATAAAGGATGAAAAATAAATGCTCATATTGTGTCTGTAAATATATTTTTATTATGTAATTCATCCCGAGTACCTGTAGAGGAGTGCTTTCATATTTTTCAAATATTGTTAAAGTCCTAGAACAAATTTATTCACAGAGACACGGATCCAGCTTTAGCCCTAGGAAACTTCCACAAAGCATGGAATATATATGTCTTGTAAATCATCTCAAACAATTTCACATTGTTTGCAATCTATTACATGATAAATCTTGTTTGAGATGTTGTAAATTGGTTTTGTCTTTAAAGTTTGTTGCTACTCTTATTTTCTGAGTTGGAGTGTTGTACTAAATTTTAGAAGTATCGGTTGTAGAGTATCTTTTAAAGCTTTTCAAAAAGCACTTACCATGCATCATACATTATGTTAACACTTTTAATCTTAGAAGTGAACCTATGAGGTATTCTTAGAAATGAACAAATAGACCTCTATGGAGAGGTCCGGTGAATTCACTAGGGTCACCAGCTAATAAATGGTAGACTTGAGCATCTCTCCTAGGTCTGACTCTGAGGACTTGCTGTGATGCTATATTGTTTTGTCTTTAGATATCACCTGGCAAGTTTCTCTCTGATTAAGGAGAAGAAATCTTCTCATGTTAATATCCCTGTTCAGTCTTTTCTACATTTGGAAATAATAATGTATGTAGTGGTCTGTGGTCATATGTTCTTATATACCCATAATCCGGCTTTTCTGGATCAATTATTCAACTATTATTATTAAAGCTGTGATCTGACCAAAGCTTAAGTAAAAAAATATTGGAAGATCAATCTGTGCTTTTTCCTTGTTATCTGAACACATGACCTTCATTTCACAGAAAAGTTAATGGCCCTGAATAGACATAATACATAATTTTGATTATTTTATTAGTTTATTTTTTCTTACTTTGCAGTAATTCTTCTACAGTGGTCCCTTCCTACTTTTAAAATACATTTCCTTCCTTAATTTTAAAGTTTTTTTTAAAAAACGTTCCTATTCAATATGTTGCAGTTGCTGAATCGGGAAAGTATAAGAATAGTTTAAATATGCCATGTTAAAGAAACAATTTATCAAATTGCTTAGAGATTCTGAAGAATTAAGGAGAAGCTTTGTTTGTTATAATAATCTCACTGCTTTTTCTCTAACAATTACCCAGATAATTTTTACATAACCGTATTCTGAATGTATTATAAGTGAAGTACTGGTAACTCTTAAAATAGTACTATTACTGTGAATTATTAATGGGATATAGTCTAAGGGCAAAAGAAAAAACCCTCATAGCAGTAAAATCTTATATTGTTTTCATAATGTTAGGATAAAATTATCCAGTTTTCCCAACAAATTGGTGAAAGGGAGAAAGGGAGGATGGAATTTTACACAATGAAAGAAATTAAGACATATACTAAGGAAATATAATGCTTGGTGGATCTTGTTTGGGTCTTGATTCAAACAACCATAACAATTTTGAATGAATTGGAGAAATTTGAACCTAGGTGGATATTAAATAATGTTAACCTAATTTCTTAGGTATAGGAATGGCATTGTAGTTGGGGTTTTTTGAGTCATTAAAAGTTGGAGATGTATAATGAAGTATTTATGGGTGAAAACTTAGTTTGAGATGGGAAAAATGATAGGCAGATAAAGTGGGCAAATATGGCAAAATATTGGTAATTGTTGAAGCTAGTTATGAGTACCTGGAGATTCATCATACTATTCTTCTTTATGGGGTTTGGATTTCTTATAATAACAAGTTTTTTACAAATGTAAGAAGAGGAGTTAACAAAATTAGGAAGGAAAGAATGAAGGGGGGGGTAAACAGAAGGGGGAATGAACCATGAGAGACTGTGGACTCTGGGAAACAAACTGAGGTCTTCAGAGGGGAGGGGGGTGGGGGATTGGGATAGGCTGGTGGTGGGTATTAAGGAGGGCACATATTGCATGGCGCAGTGGGTGTTATACGCAAATAATGAATCATAGAACGTTGCATCACAAACTGGAGATGTACTGTATGGTAACTAATATAACAAAATATAAATTATAAAAAAATTAAAAAATTAAAAAAATTAGGACATCCTTCTGAGATACAGAATCACCACTGCAGTTACAGATGATACCTCTATTAGACAAACTCTCCAGCCTTTCCTTGTTTCATCATTTGACATGGTAACTTCTATCTGAATAATCCTGCTCATGCATTCTACCACATGAATCTTGAATCTTGGGTGTTTTTCTAGTCAATGGACTCATGTAAGCTCTGCTACCTGATGGCATCAAATTACATGCCTGGTGTGTGTCTGTGTCTCTGTGTGTGTGTGCGCGCACACACACACACGCATGGTTAATATCTTTCTGCCTCAGTTCCTCATCTGTAAGGTGGGGAAACTCACTGTAGCCCTATGTGGTAGATATCTCCACCTTACAGGTAAGGAAACTGAGACAGAGTTTAAATAATTTGTCCAAGGTTCATAGCTATTAATTATTTCCATAGTGCATGGCAATAAAAGTATATAACTCTCAAAGTTTTCTATATGACTCCAACTGTGTATTTTAAAGAATTTTCTGTATATATTTATTCTTAGGTAGGCTGTTACATAAACATTTTATTTTTCCTGAAAGTAGAAAAGCAGGAAGTCCCTACTAGTGTTTTTTTTTCTCTTCTGTGGCCCTGAGACAATTGTCTACACTGTAAAGTCTAGGGATAGTAAAGGTAAGGCTCCGTATAATATACACAGGCAAGAGTTCTGAATACTGCATCCATTTTCATCCCGGAAAATGTATGATTCTATGACGACGCCTGGTGGCGCTGCAGGATAAGAAGGTACAAATCAGCACTGCAGCTGCGGCTCCATTAACAGACAAAACTAAGCGGCAGAACATGGAAGCCGGCGGGAAGCTTGGGTGCCACAGAAGAGAGGACTGGGTCCTCTGATAGGACCACCCACTGGAATATTTCTGAGGTATCTTGGGAAAGAGCCACAGTCTTGGATTCTGAAGTCTTTACAGTTCAGCAGAACCACCCTGGAAGGAGGCTTTACCAGACAAGAACAATGGAGACCAGCGGGAAGCTCATTTCCAGACAAAGGCAAGTCCTTTTATTCTTTCTCCTCTTGGGCTTATCTCGTGCGGGCTTGGAACCTAGGCGCTATTCTGTGGTGGAGGAAACTGAGGGGCGCTCATTTGTAACCAATTTAGCAAAGGACCTGGGTCTGGGTCAGAGCGAACTCTCCAAGCGGGGAGCTAGGGTCATTTCCAAAGGGAACAAACTACATTTGCAGCTTGATTGGGAAACTGGAGATTTGTTGCTAACTAAAAAACTGGACCGGGAGGAATTGTGTGGTCACACAGACCCCTGTGTGCTGAGTTTCCAGGTGTTGCTAGAAAATCCCTTAGAGTTTTTTCAAGCTGAGTTACAAGTAATAGACATAAATGACCATTCCCCCGTATTCATAGACAGAGATATGTTGCTAAAAATATCAGAGAGCAGTCCACCTGGAACTACATTTCCACTGAAGAATGCTCAGGATGTGGATGTGGGCCGGAATAATATTGAGAACTATGTAATTAGCCCCAATTCTTACTTTCGGGTCCTTACCCGCAAACGCAGCGATGGCAGCAAATATCCCGAACTGGTGCTGGACAAAGCGCTGGATCGAGAGCAGGAATCTGAGCTCAGGTTAACCCTTACAGCTCAGGATGGTGGCTCTCCACCCAGATCTGGCATCGCTCAGATCTACATTGAGGTCGTGGACATCAACGATAATGCCCCTGAATTTGAGCAGCCTCTATATAGGGTGCAGGTTCCTGAGGACAGTCCCGTTGGCTTCCTGATTGTCACGGTCTCTGCTACGGATGAAGACATAGGAGTCAACGGAGAGATTTCCTATTCACTTTTCCAGGCTTCTGAAGAGATCTGCAAAACTTTTGAGATCCTCTCTGAGACAGGAGAAATTCGACTGAAAAAACAACTTGATTTCGAAAGAATACCTTTCTATGAGATCAATATCGAGGCCAGAGATGCTGGCAGCCTTTCTGGAAAATGCACCGTTCTGACTCAAGTGATGGATGTGAACGACAATGCCCCAGAAGTCACCCTGTCTGCATTCACTAGGCACATACCTGAGAACTCGCCTGAGGCTGTGGTTGCAGTTCTCAGTGTTTCAGACCTTGATTCAGAAGAAAACGGGAAAATAAATTGCTCCATTCAGGATGATCTACCCTTTCTTCTGAAATCTTCCTTGGAAAATTTCTACACCCTAGTTACAGAGAGACCACTCGACAGAGAGAGCCAGGCCGAGTACAACGTCACCATCACCGTCACCGACCTGGGGACCCCCAGGCTGAAAACCCAACTCAACTTAACCGTGACGGTGTCCGACGTCAACGACAACGCCCCCGCCTTCAACCAAAGCTCCTACACCCTGCGGGTCCGCGAGAACAACAGCCCCGCCCTGCACATCGGCAGCGTGAGCGCCACCGACAGAGACGCGGGCGCCAACGCGCAGGTCACCTACTCGCTGCTGCTGCCGCCCCACGACCCGCACCTGCCCCTGGCCTCGCTGGTGTCCATCAACGCGGACAACGGGCAGCTGTTCGCGCTCAGGGCGCTGGATTACGAGGCGCTGCAGGCGTTCGAGTTCGGCGTGCGCGCGGCCGACCGCGGCTCGCCCGCGGCCAGCAGCCAGGCGCTGGTGCGCGTGCTGGTGGTGGACGCCAACGACAACGCGCCTTCGTGCTGTACCGCTGCAGAACGGCTCGGCGCCCTGCACCGACGCTGGTGCCCAGGGCAGCCGAGGCGCTACCTGGTGACCAAGGTGGTGGCGGTGGACGGCGACGGGCCAGAACGCCTGGTTGTCGTACAGCTGCTCAAGGCCACGAGCCCGGGCTGTTCGGGCGTGTGGGCGCACAACGGCGAGGTGCGCACGGCCCGGCTGCTGAGCGAGCGCGACGCCGTCAAGCACAGGCTGCTGGTGCTGGTCAAGGACAATGGCGAGCCGCCGCTGTCGGCCAGCGTCACGCTGCACGTGCTGCTGGTGGACGGCTTCTCGCAGCCCTACCTGCCGCTGCCGGACGTGGCGGCGGCCGAGGCCCGGGCCGACCCGCTCACCGTCTACTTGGTCATCGCCTTGGCGTCGGTGTCGTCGCTCTTCCTGGTGTCGGTGCTGGTGTTCGTGGCGGTGCGGCTGTGCAGGCGGAGCCGGGCGGCGTCGGGGGGCGGCTGCTCGGTGCCCGAGGGCCCGTTTGCGGGCCACCTGGTGGACGTCAGCGGCACGGGGACCTTGTCCCACAGCTACCAGTATGAGGTGTGTCTGAGGGGAGGCTCAGGGACGGGCGAGTTCAAGTTCCTCAAACCGATCATGCCCAATTTCCAGGGCCACTCCCCTGGGCCAGCAGTAGAAGAAAACCCCAACTTTAGGAATGACTTCGGTTTTAGTATTCAGTGACTGTATTCTTTTCATCTTACAGCTATTTAAAATTGGTAAGTTCAAGATATGGATTTTCTGGCAACCTATTAAGAACATTTAAATCCCACTGCCTGCACAATTTCTTATATTGTTTGTTTTAAAGAATAGTATCCTTTTTTAAAGAATAGTTTTAAAGAACAGTATCCTTTTTTTTCATTACTATAAGAAGATGAATGGCTCTAAATCTTGCCCTCAAAACACTAATGAAGTCAGTAGTTGTACAAATTCTTGTGGAATGGCTTAGGAATAGATTAGGAAAAACAGTGAAAATTTAATTCTATATGATCAGTTGTATCCCCTTGAGTTTTTACTTTAAATCATTAGGTAAATAAGAGCAGTAAGACACTAACACACGAAGAATGCCTAATGGGGAAGGAAATAACTGGTACAGTGAGAATCTGGTTCTTGCTTTATTCTGGTCTCATAGCCCTTAACTCTGATAATTGTTTTCTTTTAAAAATATTATACTAACTGCACTTCCTCTCATTAATATACTCATTAATATAGTAGATGTTAATTTTAATGTAATTATTTTATTGCCTTCCATTTAGTGTCATTGCTGTTAACATCATGTTTATCCAGTGACGTGAAATAGCAGAGTCACAAAATGGACTTTTTCTATTTGAGAAACATTGAGCATGTGTGACAGAAAATGTACTGGCCACCCAAATCCATTCATCTTTCCTTCCTTAAGTAACAGGTCCCGAATTTCATGTAGGGCAGTAGTATATTTAGTCAAAAGAGTACATTATCCCACCTTGGCAGCTGGAATGGAGCACTTGACTAGGTTATTGCCAATGGAATGTATATAGAAATGTTGTAGGAGACTTTCATGAAGGCTATTTAAAGGTCGAGGTCCCTTTTGGTCCTTCTCTAACTGCTCCTTACAGCTAGGAATGTGTAAGTCATAGCAGGAACACAATTAGCCATGTTGCATCATAAAGCAAAACTAAGGATGGAAATAATGTACAAAGACAAGTCAGTATAGAATAAACTTAAAAGAGATGTGAGTCTCTGGTAATTATGGAATCATCATGTCATCCCTGGAGTGCCTACTTCTGAGGTGTTTTGTTTTGTTTTGTTTTGTTTTGTACTAGAGAAGTAAAGGAACTTCTATCTCATTTAAGCCACCATCATTTTAGATTTTGTGCTGCCTCCAGTGGAATCCAATCCTAAAGCTTTAACAGTAAGATTTTGTATTAAAATGATCTTCACTATAGTAAAATGCACAGATCTTAAGTGTATGGGTTGATATAACTGATCTTTTAAAGCTCTTATTCTTGATTTCTAATTTAGTTAAAAGTAGAGTACAGAGTGCTTTACATTCATTCTCTTTTTAATCTTATGCCAAACCCTAAGGAAGTTGGCATATTGCCCTTTTTTACAGATGAGGAAACTGAAGCTTAGAAGGTTAGAAACTTGCTAACAATTCCAAAGTAATGAAAGGAAAAATTTGAAATATATTCTAAGTCTATTTGAATGGAATACTCCAGTTCTTAACCCATGTGTTATAATGCCCGGGAGGTAGCATTGTCTTCCTAACTAAGCAAAATGAAATCCATCTATTCCATGAACTGAACTCCTAGGCAGAAATGTAACTTTGCGTGTATAGTTTGTACTTGTTTCTTTACTATAGATTAAAACACTACTCTGGACCAGTAGATCCAAAGTTCTTATAAAAGCACTGACCTAAGTAAGCTGGGTCAGACAACAGAATTAATCTTCATTAGGAGCAAAGCAATCTGATAATTTTCCTTTATCTTTTCAACATACCACATTCATTATTGCAGAAACAAATGCCCTGAATAAGGAATAGAATTACCCTATGGTTATATTTCTTAAATTTATTGTACTATGCCTTCAGTCTCTTTTCTGTCAATCCTGATATAAATTTTTCATTTTCTTTAGAAAGTTGAAATTCACTTTATTATATATTTTTTCTAAGTCTCTAATTCAACTTAAATATACTGTAATTCATTTTAGCACACTATTGTTTGAAAGCAATTGATATTTCTAGTATTAATTTTAAATGAAACGACTAATTTCAGGAAAGCATGGGCAATGGTGTGGAGGAATTTTTTTCACTAAATAATTTAGAGACTGGGAATTTAGTAAGAAACTGATAGGCTCTAGCTATTTTCTGTTAAAATTAATCACATGTCTTTGGCAACTCCTCAAAAATTATGTTGAAAAAAGATTTAGGGGGTCATTAATGACTTTATTCTGAAAGGATGGTTCACCAGATCTGAATCAGACATTTTCCAGCAAATGCCATGATAGTACTTTTCTTGTAGGGTGATAAATGTTGTTGACACAGCTGGATGCATGTACATCTATCCTTGTGTTATGTATTAGCTTTCCATTGCTGCTATAAAAATTACCACAAACATAGTGGCTTTAAACCAAAAAAATGTATTATAGTTTTTTAGGTGTCTGATATGGGTGTTACTGGGCTAAAAGTGTTGGCAAGAGTGCATATCTTTCTGGTGGCTCTAGACAAGAATCCGTTTCTTTGTGTTTTCCAGCTTCTAGATGCTACCTATATTAGTTGACTCATAGCCCCTTTCATCCATCCTCAAAGCCAACAACATTGTATCTTTTCTCTCTCTTTTTAAAGATTTTATTTATTTATTTGATAGAACATAAAAGAGCACAAGCAGGGGGAGTGGCAGAGAGAGAGGGAGAAATGGGCTCCCTGCTCAGGGGAGCCCAAAGTGGGGCTTGATCCCAGGACCCCGGGGTCATGACCTGATCTGAAGGCAGACACTTAACCTACTGAGCCACCCAGGCCCCCAACATTGTATCTCTTTAACCAATTCTTCCATATTCATAATTACCTCTGACCACAGCTAGCAAAATTTTGTCCCACCGAAATGATCCAGGATAACCTTTCCTTCATAAGATCCTCTACTTAATTACACCTATAAATTCCCTTTTGCCATGTAAGATACATATTTACAGATTTGGGGAATTAGGATGTCTTCGTGTGTATGGCCATTATTCTTGTCTACCACAGATTGGCTGCTTGGAAGAAAATTATCCAGTCTAGCAGTACCACTGGTGGCCAAAGGAAGGCAAATAAAGGCCTTTATAAGAGTAGTTTAGGCCTCATTGATTAGATGCTTTAACCCCAAAGTATTTAACATTAAGAAAAACATCGAATTGATAAAGATATTAACCTTACTACAGTTAGAGTCAAATTATAAAAATGGAAAACCTGAACAAATGAATACAATCTTAAAGGGACTTGTATCTATAATATACAAAGAATCCTTACAATTCAATTATGAAAAGGCAAATAATCCAGTTTTAAAATGGTCAAAGATCTGAATAGATGTTTCTCCAAGGAATATATGCAAATAGACAATAAGTCCAACATCAGTAGTCATCAGAGAAATGCAAATCAAAATCATAATGAGATACTACTTCATACCCACTAGAGTGGCTAGAATCAAAAAGTCATGGGGTTCCTGGGTGGCTCAGTCAGCTGAGCATCAGACTCTTGATTTCTGCTCAGGTCATGATCTCATGGTGGTGAGATGGAGCCCTGCTCAGGCTCTATACTCAGCAGAGTTAGCTTGAGATTCTCTCTCTCCCTCTCCTTCTGCCCTTCCCTGGCTCACTTATGCGTGTGCGTATGCATGCTGTCTATAAATAAATAAATAAATAAATACACAAAAGTTTTTTGACAAGTCAGATAACAAGTGTTGGGAGGATGTGGAAAAATTGGAATGCTGATATATATTTAGTGGGAATGTAAAATGATGCAGCCACTTTGGAAAATACAGAGCTACCATATGATCTAGCAATTCTACTCCTAGAGAAATGAAAATTTATGTCCACACAAACACTTGTATATGAATGTTTGCAGCAGCTTTACTCTGAAGAGGCAAAAGGTGGAAACAACCCAAATGTTGATCAACAGATGAATGGATAATCAAAATGTGATATATCATACAACGGAATATTATTCATCCATAGAAAGGAATGAAGTTCGGATACATGCTACAACTTGGATGAACCTTGAAAACATGCTAAATGAAAAAAGCTGGTCACAAAACTCCACATATTATATTATCCATTCATATGAGAGTCCAGAGTAGGGAAGTCTACAGAGACAGAAAGTTATTGAGTAGGGCTCAGCACAGGAGGGATAGTGGAATAGGGTGGTAGCTAAAGGGTATGGATTTTGTGCGGTGATGAAAATGTTCTAAAATTGACTATGGTGGGGCGCCTGGGTGCCTCAGTTGGTTAAGCATCTGCCTTTGGCTCAGGTTATGACCCCAGAGTCCTGGGTTAGAGCTCTGTTTCAGGCTCCCTCTCAGCAGGGATCCTGCTTCTCCTCTCCCTCTGCCCCTCCCAACCCAACCCACCCCGGCTTGTGCTCTCTCTCACGTGTGTGCTCTCTCTCAAATAAAATGGACTGTGGTGATGGATTTACTCCTCTGAATATACTAAAAGCCACTGAATTGTATACTTTAAATGAATGAAATGTATGGTATGCGAATTATATCTCATTAAAACTTTTAAAAAGGAGTGAAACAAATAATTCTTGTCATTTTTTTAAACGAATCAAAAAAAAAAAAAATCCAAAAGCAAGGCAGGCCTAACCTTGCGATCTACCTACTTCCTGTTTGGGAAATAATTTTCCAATAAATTGAAAATTGCAAAATTTCACAGCTCTCAGGCTTAGGTATTGTAAAGAAGAGGAAGTATGTAATTTAATAAGGCATTGGTTAAATACTCTCTTTAGAACTGACACTAATTGCAATTTTGCAGTGTCCACTCATTTGTAATTCTATGATATGTACCATGAAAACGATGTACTTGTGAAACTGTTCCCATGTTACTTAGAAAACATTTTGCTCCTAGATTCTTTTCAACCGAAATGTTATTTTATTGTAACCCTCAACGGTTTTAAATGGTAACGTAAGTGACAGTTTGCTCTTTGTATTCCTCCTGGGCAACAACACAGAGCTCTAGCTGAACACACACACACACACACACACACACACACACACAACCATATGAAAATAGAGCTCATTGTTTTATAGTACAGAACACATTTTACACAACTTATTTAGTACATTTAGGAGAATTCTGTAGAAAATAAAGAATTCCATGAGAACACGTGGTGGCGCTGCAGGTTAAATGATGGAAAACAGAATTGCCTATGCAGCTTCAGTATCCAGCCAAACAGTTCACACTGCCCGGAAGCTCTGAACGGTTTTCTTAGCCACAGCAGAAGTCAATCTGGAATCTCTTTAAAACTCTATTCAGTGGCATAGTTTTGATATCTGGACTGCAGTGCCAGGCTACCAGGATCCCGGGCATGCACTAAGCTTCTCTGAATGAAATTTTCATGAAGAGCAATGGAGATTGGATGGATGCATTATCTGAGACAAAGGCAAGTCCTTGTTTTCTTTGTTTTGCTGAGCATGTCTGGGGTGGGTGCCGAGTTAGAGCCCTATTCAGTAGCGGAAGAAATGGAAATAGGCTCCTTTGTGGCAAATCTAGGAAAAGATCTGGGGTTGGGATTGACAGAGCTGTCCACCCGAGGGGCTCGGATCATTTCTCAGGGGAACAAAGAGTATTTGCAGCTCAAGGTTCAGACTGGGGATTTGCTCATAAATGAGAAACTAGATCGAGAGGAGCTATGCGGTTCAACTGACCCTTGCTTACTGTATTTTCAACTTTTAATGGAAAAACCCTTAGAGGTATTTCAGGCTGAACTGAGGGTGGAAGACATAAATGACCATTCTCCCGTGTTCACTGAAAGAGAAATGATTCTAAAAATACCAGAAAACAGTCCTCTAGGAATTGCATTCCCTCTGAGTAATGCTCTGGACTTGGATGTAGGAAGCAACAATGTTCAAAACTATAAAATCAGCCCCAATTCCCATTTCCGGGTTCTAACCCGCAAACTCAGTGATGGCAGAATGTACCCCGAGCTGGTGTTGGAAGAAGAGCTGGACAGGGAGGAAGAGCCTGAAATCGTATTAACCCTGACGGCGCTGGATGGCGGCTCTCCACCTCGGTATGGGACAGCGCAAGTGCGCATTGAAGTGGTGGACAGCAACGATAATGCCCCTGAGTTTGGGCAGCCCATCTACAAGGTGCATATTCCTGAGAACAGCCCGGTAGGCTCCCTCGTTGTCACTGTTTCTGCCAGCGATTCAGACAGCGGAATCTATGGAAAAATATCCTACACACTCTTTCAGCCTTCAGAAGATATTAGCAAAACTTTGGAAGTAAATCCTGTAACAGGAGAAATTCGACTGAAAAAGCAAGTAGATTTTGAAACAGTTTTATCCTATGAAGTAGACATCAAGGCCACTGATGGCGGAGGTCTATCAGGAAAATGCACTCTTCTCCTCCAGGTAGTGGATGTGAATGACAATCCTCCAGAAGTGACCATGTCTGCACTTACCAGTCCCATCCCAGAGAACTCACCTGAGATTGTAGTTGCTGTTTTCAGTGTTTCAGATCCTGATTCTGGGGACAACGGGAAGACCATTTCCTCTATCCAGGGTGACCTTCCTTTTCTTCTAAAACCTTCAGCCAAGAACTTTTACACCTTGGTAACAGAGAGACCACTAGACAGAGAAGAAAGAGCCCAGTACAACATCACCATCACCGTCACCGACCTGGGGACCCCCAGGCTGAAAACCCAGCACAACTTAACAGTGATGGTGTCGGACGTCAACGACAACGCCCCCGCCTTCAGCCAAAGCTCCTACACCCTGCGGGTCCGCGAGAACAACAGCCCCGCCCTGCACATCGGCAGCGTGAGAGCCACCGACAGAGACGCGGGCGCCAACGCGCAGGTCACCTACTCGCTGCTGCTGCCGCCCCACGACCCGCACCTGCCCCTGGCCTCGCTGGTGTCCATCAACGCGGACAACGGGCAGCTGTTCGCGCTCAGGGCGCTGGATTACGAGGCGCTGCAGGCGTTTGAGTTCGGCGTGCGCGCGGCCGACCGCGGCTCGCCCGCGCTCAGCAGCCAGGCGCTGGTGCGCGTGCTGGTGGTGGACGCCAACGACAACGCGCCCTTCGTGCTGTACCCGCTGCAGAACGGCTCGGCGCCCTGCACCGAGCTGGTGCCCAGGGCGGCCGAGGCGGGCTACCTGGTGACCAAGGTGGTGGCGGTGGACGGCGACTCGGGCCAGAACGCCTGGCTGTCGTACCAGCTGCTCAAGGCCACGGAGCCCGGGCTGTTCGGCGTGTGGGCGCACAACGGCGAGGTGCGCACGGCCCGGCTGCTGAGCGAGCGCGACGCCGTCAAGCACAGGCTGCTGGTGCTGGTCAAGGACAATGGCGAGCCGCCGCTGTCGGCCAGCGTCACGCTGCACGTGCTGCTGGTGGACGGCTTCTCGCAGCCCTACCTGCCGCTGCCGGACGTGGCGGCGGCCGAGGCCCGGGCCGACCCGCTCACCGTCTACTTGGTCATCGCCTTGGCGTCGGTGTCGTCGCTCTTCCTGGTGTCGGTGCTGGTGTTCGTGGCGGTGCGGCTGTGCAGGCGGAGCCGGGCGGCGTCGGGGGGCGGCTGCTCGGTGCCCGAGGGCCCGTTTGCGGGCCACCTGGTGGACGTCAGCGGCACGGGGACCCTGTCCCACAGCTACCAGTATGAGGTGTGTCTGAGGGGAGGCTCAGGGGCCGGTGAGTTCAAGTTCTTGAAGCCGATTATCCCTAATCTGCAGCTTCAGAGCACAGGGAGGGAAGTGGAAGAAAATTCCCCCTTCAGAAATAGTTTTGGGATGTAATTATTGCTAGGAACCTATTTAATGAACACATTAACTTCTAATATTTTTTCTTGATTAACCAAATCGTTTATGCCCACCACCACCAATAAGGTGTTTAATTTTCTCTGTTTGGTTCATCTTCAATTTCCAATTTTATGCCTAACTTCACAAATTTCCTTTCTCATATTTTAGCCTAATGAAGTATTTTTTTCAGTGTAATACCAATAAGTGAAATAGGCTCTACCTTCAATCATGGTATCATTAACAGTTTTTCCACTTTATAGGAGTCTTTACTGACTTTGTACTTATGTGTCTCATTTTAGTGTTCTAGAACTTGTTCAGTTATTAAAATAATCTGCCTTGATCTATGTATTTATTATTTGATATTTCTTCTCTTTTCCTTTTATAACTGGTAGGTTTTTTTTTTTTTGGTTTATCAACCTCAGTTTTTATTATAGCCATTTTTAACACCTTTATTCCTTTTTTAAAAAGTTCCACTTTCCCTGTATTGGTACCTTCATATTTAAAATACTTCTGTTGTGTGATATATATAAATCTCTAATAAGTCTTATCTAAAATAAGAAGAAACACCTTAGATACTGAGTGTGTATATATGTGTTTAAGTTTGGAGACAAAAAAGTGGAAAATTTAGGTGTTCAATAGCATCGTATAGAAATATTTAATATATTTGTTGTTTTAAATTCTGTATAAAAAAATAGAGCTCCCTGTTAAGTTTTTTTTTTTTTAAAGATTTTATTTATTTATGTGACAGAGAGACAGCCAGCGAGAGAGGGAACACAAGCAGGGGGAGTGGGAGAGGAAGAAGCAGGCTCATAGCAGAGGAGCCTGATGTGGGGCTCGATCCCATAACACCAGGATCACACCCTGAGCCGAAGGCAGACGCTTTAACGACTGCGCTACCCAGGCGCCCCTCCCTGTTAAGTTTTTAATGGCTAACAACAGAGTCCCACTCAGTTGGAAAAAAAAAAACATACAGAAGTTGTCAGAAGTTTGTATGGTGTGGCTTTTATGTCAGCAATTAGAGTTTTTGGCAGTATCTAGCCCTTTCCCTGTACAATATCCCTCAATTTAATCTGTATTCCTAGCTTATTAAGGGAAAAATAGAGCTTCTTTCTAGATATTAGGCCTTTGAATACAATTCTCTATGAGGCAGATGTCACATTGCTGTTCTTACTTTTGCTGTTGCTTGGATAGGCATTGGGATAGTCTATTCTTCTCCTCCCTTTTATTTGGCACAAATTAGATCCCACTAGATTTTAATTAAGAGGGAGCTTAAAATAAAGATCAGTCTCTTCTTTAATTCTGTAAGTAATTTTAAATCTAATATAAGAGAAACAAAGTGAAAGAAAGGAAACAAATTGCTAAGAATGAGTGAGTGAAAGAATAATTTTCAAATGGTAAGGATTTAAGGCACTGAAAGTTGTTTCATATCCTATTAAGTAGAGTTTATTTATCCATGCCTTAATAGGGCAAGCACTGAGTGTCTGATTTGCAAACCTAAGATGACTAAGACATAGTTTCCTTCCTTACATAGGGACAGATTGGCCTGAAGAAGGGACAAATTGGTATGAAGCAGGAAGCAATAATATTTACAGGGCAATTACACAAGTTTTTACGGGATCACAGAGGAGGGACAGCCTAAATTCTTCTTTCCAAATGATTCTACTTAGGCAATGTAATTAGATGTTGAAAAAATTTGTTGAAGAATGTGTGAAACAAGTTTCTTTTGTCAGTTTTGGTCAATGTTTTTGGAACAGTAAAATCTGTTGTTTTATGCCCTGTGTTTTTAGAAAAGTAAAATCTGTTATGTTGGTGGTCCCAGACGTCACCACTATTTTCCCTTTGGTTCATGACATTGCATGGGAGTAGTGTCAGGAGTGAAAGACCTACTACAGAACTAAATGTTGCATGATGAGATGGGCAGTTAACTGCTAGAGACATTTTCCAAGTGTTGAATTTTTAACTTTTTCTATGAAGCAGTGAATAATCTCAACAATGTGGACAGTACTCTATCTCAACAATGCTTTCTACAAAATAAACAAAAAGAAAAGGAAAACAAAATATTTAAACGAGTCACTAAAGAAAAAAATTCCAAATATTCACACGCACATTGGGTATAGCCGATTGAGTCTGTTGGAGGCCACGCGGTGGCGCTGCAGGCTAAAGAGACAAAAACAAAAAAAAACGAACCCACCTTGAACTGGGAATGCTGCGGAAGTCATTAACAGAAAAGGAAGATCCGGCCAGATAAGCTGGGAGAAAACCTGTAGTGGTCCAAGACTGGGAAAAGAAAAAACCCAGACGCCTGCTATACATGGCGTAGGTCTGGGGGTTGCTACTGCTGGTTCTTTATGCTGGGAGCAGTGACTGAGACCAACACTGACAAAAGACGTGTTCTGAAGAAAAAATGGAGGCTGGAACGTTGTGTCGCCCAAGACAAAGGCAAGTCCTATTTCTCTTTCTGTTTTGGGGAGTATCCTTGGCAGGTTCTGGGTTTGGACGATATTCGGTAACAGAGGAAACAGAGAGAGGATCATTTGTGGTCAATCTGGCAAAGGATCTGGGGCTGGGGGACCAGGAGTTGGTTGCAAGGGGAGTCCGGGTGGTCTCCGATGATAACAAACAACACCTGCTCCTGGATTCTCAGACTGGAGATTTGCTCACGAATGAGAAACTGGACCGGGAGAAGCTGTGTGGCCTCACAGAGCCCTGTGTGCTGTATTTCCAAATCTTAATGGATAACCCCTTTCAGATTTACCGGGCTGAGCTGAGGGTCAGGGACATAAATGATCATTCACCAATGTTTCGGGACCAAGAGACAGTCTTAAAAATATTAGAAAGCACAGCTGAAGGGACTGCATTTCGACTAGAAAGAGCAGAGGATGCAGATGGAGGACTTAATGGTATCCAAAGCTACACCATCAACCCGAACTCTTTTTTCCATATTAAAATTAGTGACAGTGATGAAGGCATGATATATCCAGAGCTAGTGTTGGATAAGGCACTGGATCGGGAGAAGCAGCATGAGCTCACTTTAACACTCACGGCACTGGATGGTGGGTCTCCACCCAGGTCTGGGACCACCACAATACGAATTGTGATCCTGGACATCAACGATAATGCCCCCCAATTTTCTCAGACAATCTATGAGACCCAGGCCCCAGAGAACAGCCCAGTAGGGTCCCTTATTGCAAAAGTCTCTGCGGGAGATGTAGATTCTGGAGTTAATGCAGACATATCCTATTCGCTTTTCGATGCTTCTGAAGATATACGAACAACCTTTCAAATCAATCCTTTTTCTGGGGACATTGTTCTCATAGTGTTGCTGGATTATGAGTTAGTAAAGTCTTACAAAATAAATGTACAGGCAATGGATGGAGGGGGCCTCACTGCGACATGTACAGTTTTGGTGGAGGTATTAGACATCAATGACAATCCCCCTGAACTGATCATATCATCACTTTCCAACTATGTTGCTGAGAACTCTCCTGAGACAGTACTGGCTGTTTTTAGAATTAAAGACAGAGATTCTGGAGAAAATGGAAAGATGCTTTGCTACATTCAAGATAATCTGCCATTCCTTCTAAAACCCTCTGTGGAAAATTTTTACATCCTAATGACAGAAGGAGGGCTGGACAGAGAGAACCAGGCTGAATACAACATCACCATCACCGTCACCGACCTGGGAACCCCCAGGCTGAAAACCCAGCACAACTTAACAGTGACGGTGTCCGACGTCAACGACAACGCCCCCGCCTTCAGCCAAAGCTCCTACACCCTGCGGGTGCGCGAGAACAACAGCCCCGCCCTGCACATCGGCAGCGTGAGCGCCACCGACAGAGACGAGGGCGCCAACGCCCAGGTCACCTACTCGCTGCTGCTGCCGCCCCACGACCCGCACCTGCCCCTGGCCTCGCTGGTGTCCATCAACGCGGACAACGGGCAGCTGTTCGCGCTCAGGGCGCTGGATTACGAGGCGCTGCAGGCGTTCGAGTTCGGCGTGCGCGCGGCCGACCGCGGCTCGCCCGCGCTCAGCAGCCAGGCGCTGGTGCGCGTGCTGGTGGTGGACGCCAACGACAACGCGCCCTTCGTGCTGTACCCGCTGCAGAACGGCTCGGCGCCCTGCACCGAGCTGGTGCCCAGGGCGGCCGAGGCGGGCTACCTGGTGACCAAGGTGGTGGCGGTGGACGGCGACTCGGGCCAGAACGCCTGGCTGTCGTACCAGCTGCTCAAGGCCACGGAGCCCGGGCTGTTCGGCGTGTGGGCGCACAACGGCGAGGTGCGCACGGCCCGGCTGCTGAGCGAGCGCGACGCCGTCAAGCACAGGCTGCTGGTGCTGGTCAAGGACAATGGCGAGCCGCCGCTGTCGGCCAGCGTCACGCTGCACGTGCTGCTGGTGGACGGCTTCTCGCAGCCCTACCTGCCGCTGCCGGACGTGGCGGCGGCCGAGGCCCGGGCCGACCCGCTCACCGTCTACTTGGTCATCGCCTTGGCGTCGGTGTCGTCGCTCTTCCTGGTGTCGGTGCTGGTGTTCGTGGCGGTGCGGCTGTGCAGGCGGAGCCGGGCGGCGTCGGGGGGCGGCTGCTCGGTGCCCGAGGGCCCGTTTGCGGGCCACCTGGTGGACGTCAGCGGCACGGGGACCCTGTCCCACAGCTACCAGTATGAGGTGTGTCTGAGGGGAGGCTCAGGGACCGGGGAGTTCAAGTTCCTCAAACCCATTATCCCCAATATCCAGGCACAGAGCTCTGGGAGGAATAGTGAAGAAAATCCCACCTTTCGAAATAGCTTTGGATTTAATTTTCAATAAGAATTCTTTTTATATTTTAATATACTTTTAAGTGCTGTACTCTAATATCCATATTAGTTTAATGTTAAAACTCCTAGTCATTATGCAAGTTCAAGCCTAATTTTAAGTGCTGTATATATTTTACAATGTTATTTCATCCTTTTTTGCATTCATCAGTAGCTTTAATTAGCACCCTTTTCTAAATAATAGTTCTAAGGTTTAATCATTTCAAAATGTGCAAGGATTTAGTTATTATTTCTTATCTAGAAAACAAGTTTTTATTTTTCTTCTAGTATATTTATAGACTAATCTCTTGATCCTAATCACCTTCTACTTCATATAAGAAGACATACCTGCACTTCCGACCTTATCTAACATTCTATTTAATCATATTTTTAAAAACCATGTCATCTAGCATTTAAAAAGAAATATTTCTGTATTACTCTGCTCATGACACAATGAGATCATCTTGTGAGTGATATTGGACTCACAAGATACTGTGTAGTCATATTATTATTTCATTTCCTTTAAATTACACTACTCTTACTATTTTCTAGTGTTCACTTTTGCTGACATATGTAAAAATAGGTCATGTCTTACAGTTCCAAGAAAATGTAATAATCTGCATGAAAATGAAAATAAAAACATTTTGAAAATTTGTGTGAGAATATTGGTGGACTGTTCGAAAGATAATCACTTTTCATTTTGTGAATTTATTTTAGTTGTTTAAAAAGTTTAACATCAAGATGAACTAAAAGTCATGAAGAAAAACAATAAATTCTTCAATCTCCAGGCCCCTCCTACAGAGTAGTTCCTTTAGAATTGTTCTAAATATTTCTTAGTAATATGTTTATACTGCTGTATCATAACATTCAGTTTTATACTTTCATCACTTCTTCCTATGATAAAAAGGATTTCACTTCCTTACTTTCCAACTAACACACATCCAAACATTGCATGTGCCCTCTCTCCTATTCTCTCAGTAGAGGTGTCATTTTTTAAAGTTAAACTAGTAGTTTTTGTCTATATTACCAAGATTACTTCAAAATACACATTAGTTTAGTATGATTACATTTCCTTTCTTGAAAAACTTCATTCTGAGAGTTGATCGTTATTTTCACTTGCATCATTTTCTTTTTTTACTATTACTAATTTTTCATACTCTCTTTCATTTGAATAGCAGTATTTCTTTTAAATATTAAAAAAATGTCAGATTCGTATC
The DNA here is from genome assembly GCF_017311325.1 of Ursus maritimus. Classification (NCBI taxonomy): domain Eukaryota; kingdom Metazoa; phylum Chordata; class Mammalia; order Carnivora; family Ursidae; genus Ursus; species Ursus maritimus. The sequence goes on along the minus strand of NW_024426663.1, from coordinate 52,916,091 downwards.
AATTTATTTCACATCTTCACCTAGATCCTTTTGTATCTCTGATTCATTAATACTGGTTGTTCTTTTTTTTAGTTTTTATTTAAATTCCAGTTAACATACAGTGTAACATTAGTTTCAGGTGTACAATTTAGTGATTCAGCACTTCCATACAATACCTGGTGCTCATCACAACAAGTGCACTCCTAAATCCCCCTCACCTACTTCACCCATCCCCCCCCACCTCCCCTCTGGTAACCCTCAGTGTGTTCTCTGTAGAGTTCATGGGGCACCTGGGTGGCGCTGTCTTTTAAGCATCTGACTCTCAGTTTTGGCTCAGGTCATCATCTCAGGGTCATGATCTCAAGTGCTGGGATCCCCAGTTGGAGTCTGCTTGGGATTCCTTCTCTCCCTTTCCCTCTGTACCCCACCCATCGAGCTGTCTCTCTAAAATAAATAAATCTTTTAAAAAAAAGAGTTTGTTTCTTGGTTTTCCTCTCTCCTGTTTTCCCCATGATCCTTTGTTTTGTTTCTTAAATTCCACATATGAGTGAGATCATATGATGTTTGTCTTTCTCTGACTGACTTATTTTGCTTAGCATAATGCTCTCTGACTCCATCCATGTGGTTGCAAATGCAAGATTTCATTCTTTTTTATGGCTAATATTCCATTGTGTATATATACACACTGCATCTTACTTTATCCATCAGTTGATGGACATTTGGGTTCTTTCCATAATTTCGCTATGGTTGACAATGCTATTATGAACACCAGCGTGCATGTATCCCTTCAAATTAGTATTTTTGTATTCTTTGGGTAAAATACCTAGTAGTATAATTGCTAGATCATAAGGTAGTTCTATTTTTAACTTTTTGAGGAACGTCCATACTGTTTTCCAGAGTGGCTACACCAGCTTGCATTCCCACCAACAGTGTAAGAGGGTTACCCTTTCCCCTAATCCTTGTCAACCCCTGTTATTTCTTGTGTTGTTGATTTTAGCCATTCTGATAAGTGTGAGGTGGTATCTCATTGTAGTTTCGATTTGCATTTCCCTGATGATGAGTGATGTCGAGCATCTTTTCATGTGTCTGTTGGCCATCTGTATGTCTTCTACAGAAAAATGTCAATTTATGTCTTTTGCCCATTTTTAAACTGGATAATTTGTTTTTGGGTGTTGAGTTGTATAAGTTTTTTTTATATATTTTGGATGCTAACTCTTTATTTATTCATGAGAGAGAGAGAACGCCCCAGTGAGCGCATGACGGAGGGGGTCAGAGAGGGAGGGAGAATCGGACTCCCTGCTGATCAGGGAGCCCAACAAATGACAGATGCAGATGCTGGGTCAATCCCAGGACCCAAGGATCATGACCGGAGCTGAAGGCAGACACTTAACCAACTGAGCCACACAGGTACCCCTTGGATACTGAGTCTTCATCAGATCTGTCATGTCATTTGCAAATATCTTCTCCCTTCCCATAAGTTTGCCTTTTAGTTTCATTGTTTCCAACACTACCAGTGTCTTCTATAGGCACCCTGGGACTTTTTCCTTTAATACTTTCTTGTGTTGTTTTACAAGATCCAATATATTCTTTTTTGTTAGTTTACTCCCTTATTTAACTGACACACATCTCTCAATAGTTTCATAAAGATGATTTAGAGGAGGTAAAAAATTTTGAAAACTTGTTTGGTAAAGGTCTCTTGTTTTTCTTTTCATCTGATTGATAGTTGGCTGTAAAATTCTAGTTTGAAACTAATTTTCCCTCAGATTTTGAAAGCACTGTTCATTTTACTGATTGCATATAGAGTTGTTGTTCAGAAGACTGATTCCCTTCTGATTCTTTTTTAAAAAGATTTATTATTTATTTTGAGAGAGAGAGCACATGAGTGGAGGAAGTGGCAGAGGGAGAGAATCTTCAAGGACTTCCTGCTGAGCATGAGAGCCCGAAGCTGGGCTCAATCTCACAACCTTTGAGATCATGACCTGAGCCAAAACCAAGAGTTAGAAGCTTAACTGACTGTTGGGGCGCCTGGGTAGCACAGTTGTTAAGCGTCTGCCTTTGGCTCAGGGCGTGATCCCAGCGTTCTGGGATCGAGCCTCGCATTAGGCTCCTCCACTAGGAGCCTGCTTCTTCCTCTCCCACTCCCCCTGCCTGTGTTCCCTCTCTCGCTAGCTGTCTCTATGTCAAATAAATAAATAAAATCTTAAAAAAAAAAAAAGAAGCTTAACTGACTGGGCCATACAGGTGCCCCTCCCTTCTGATTCTTAGCTCTTTTAATGTCACCCCCATTTTTTCATTCTGGAAGTATGAAAATATCAGAGTATCAGTTATTTATATATTTATCTGGTCTTAAGGGTGTACCCTATTAACGTTTAAACTCTCAGTTTCAGTTCTGAGAAATTTTCTTGTTATGTTTTTATCATAATTTCTCCCTTGAATTTTCTACATTCTCACTTTAACTGGAAGTTCATTAGTTACATATTGGATCTCTTGGACTGATACTCTAAAACACTAATCTTTTTCCTTATTTTCTCTGTCTCTTGCTCTACTTTTTGAACAATTTATTTTATCACCCAGCCTGTATATTTAAGAGCCCTTTTTGGTTCTCTGAGTGTTTTCCTTATTATACTGTTATAGATTTGTAAATGTATTATCTTTTCTCATCTATAATTAATTTATTATTTTAAAATACATTATACAAAGAAGCATTATGCAGTAAAAACTACTGTCACACCCATTATTAAAATGAGAGTGAGTAACATGGAAGTTAAGAACACATCCAAGGTTATATAGCTAGTAAGGGGCACTTAAGCCCTAATCTATTCTCAATCTTACAATAAGAATACATACTTCATGCAGTTACTGTTAGGTGAGTAAATGCATATATGTCACTTAGTACAATGGGTATCACATAATAATTCTCAATAAGTATTAGCTCTTATTAGATTCTACTATTCCGGGGATATTAATCAGACATTTTTAAATACTTTCTTCTGTTTTCTCTATTATATCTGTTTCTTCCTGTTCCTTTTTGTTTTGTTTTTTGGTGATGGTGGTTTGATGTTTCTACTCATGTTGTAGGCATTTTCTCAAATGTCTTGTGGTCTTGAGCTATCTTCTCATATTTAAAATTGATGAGATACCATCCTGTCAGCTCTTTGTGAAAACATGAGGCCTTTGATGGTAGGAATTCATTCTAATGTAACCATGCTAGGATAGGGCTATTAACTTGGGCTATTGACCCCTCCAAATATCAGTGTGTAAGTCTTTATCTGAGCTTCTCATATTCTCCAGGTTAGAATTCTACAGTATCTTCTGTGTGAGGGAAAGTTAGAGAGAAGGTCAGGTGTATACCTTGTGTCCTACAACGAGAGAATATTGCATAGTACGGGTAATATGGAAATCTCATCACTCAAGATGCAAAATTTTGTTTAACCTCCCTCTTTTTAGTTTCACACCTCAACTTGCACTCATTTCTGCCTAAGGCCTCCAAAACTAGGGAGAGTCCCATTTAATTTCTCCAAAGAACTAACTTCCCATTTTCTGCCTCTGAGATACTTTCCTGTCTATGTAGGATGATGAGAGGATCAGAGTAGTCAACTCTCCCATTTACATACTGTCACCTGGTAACTTCGTTTTTAGTTCTTTTTTTTCTAAATTTTTTATTATGTTAGTCACCATACAGTACATCCTTTTTTGTTGTAGTGTTCCATGATTCATTATTTGTGTATAACACCCAGTGCACCATGCAATACGTGCCCTCCTTAATACCCATCACTGGCCTATCCCAATTCCCTACCCCCCTCCCCTCTGAAGCCCTCAGTTTGTTTCCCAGAGTCCATAGTCTCTTGTGGTTCATTCCCCCTTCTGTTTACCCCCCTTCATTCTTCCCTTCCTTCTCCTACCGATCTCCCTGCTGTTTCTTATGTTCCATAAATGAGTGAAACCATATGATAATTGTCTTTCTCTGCTTGACTTATTTCACTTAGCATAATCTCCTCCAGTCCCATCCATGTTGCTGTAAATGTTGGGTAATCATTCTTTCTGATGGCTGAGTAATATTCCATTGTATATATGGACCACATCTTCTTTATCCATTCGTCTGTTGAAGGGCATCTCGGTTCCTTCCACAATTTCGCTATTGTGGACAATGCTGCTATGAACATTGGGGTGCATATGGCCCTTCTCTTCACTACGTCTGTCTCTTTGGTGTAAATACTCAGTAGTGCAGTTGCTGGATCATAGGGTAGCTCTATTTTTAACTTTTTGAGGGACCTCCACACTGTTTTCCAAAGTGGCTGTACCAACTTGCATTCCCACCAACAGTGTAAGAGGGTTCTCCTTTCTCCACATCCTCTCCAACATTTGTTGTTTCCTGCCTTGTTGATTTTTGCCATTCTAACTGGTGTAAGGTGGTATCTCAATGTGGTTTTGATTTGAATTTCCCTAATGGCTAACGATTTTGAACATTTTTTCATGTGTCAGCCATTTGTATGTCTTCATTAGAAGTGTCTGTTCATCTCTTCTGCCCATTTTTTGATTTGATTATTTGTTTCTCATGTATTGAGTTTGAGAAGTTCTTTATAGATCTTGGATACCAGTCTTTTATCTGTAGTGTCATTTGCAAATATCTTCTCCCATTCTGTGGGCTGCCTCTTAGTTTTTTTTGTCTGTTTCCTTGGCTGTGCAGAAGCTTTTTATCTTGATGTAGTCCCACAAGTTCATTTTTTCTTTTGTTTCTCTTGTCTTTGGAGATGTGTCATGAAAGAATTTGCTGTGGCCAATGTCAAAGAGGTTACAGCCTATGTTCTCCTCTAGAATTTTGATGGAATCCTGTCTCACATCGAGGTCTTTCATCCATTTGGAGTTTATTTTTGTGTATGGTATGAGACAGTGGTCAAGTTTCATTCTTTTGCATATAGCGTTTTTAGCTCTTAACTCATGCTTAGCTCTTCTAAATCTTGTACCTAAGTGGGATATTATAGAACAAACCCACTAGTCTTGTGTGAATATCTCAAAGGCAGGAACTTTATTTTAGATGTTTTTTTGGAACTGCTAAATCAATTGCTCTTTTTTAAAATATCTGTCATCCAAATTATGGGTGTTCACTTGTGCATTCTTAGTCTTTATGAGTTCATACCACTTTAGGGTTTTTTTCCCTGTCATTTAGTGAGTATTTTAAAAGGAAGGAGGATAACTGAGTGTAGTCAATCCACCTACTTTTCAGTTTCTACCCTTTTGTAGTGATCAATTTTTCAATAATGTGTCTTATATTTTTAAAAATGTAATTTGAACTTACCATTTTTAAATGCAAAAATTTTAGATACCTCCTCGATCCATTCTTGAGAGCATTACTGAGACTTCACATCATTGGTGAGCTTCTATCATCTATTTCAAACAATTTCCCTCAACCTTGCACTTTGGCTAGGACTCAAACCCCCCAAAGCTTAAAAGATGGTTCCAGACAGTTTTAAAACAAAGCAAAGGCCAAAGATGGATCTTCGGATTCCGAGACTAAAATCTCCGCCTATAATTATATACCTTTATACCTTTTGAAATAATGATTGCTTCAAAAGCAGGTATATGATCTTAATTGTCTAATCAGAGTAAAACTAAGTTTTTGCTCTATGACTGGGAAAGCGAATTCCTCTCTTTTGAGGCTGAAAGAGAAAACAGGTGACCATAGTTGTAGCTGAATAAATCTTGTGAACCTGAGGGAACGTGGTTTTAGGAGTAAGCCTGCTTTAAACGAAAGTAACATGTTTGTGTACTTATTAAATACTTTGTGTAAATTATGAGGAACTAGAACTAAATTATGACTTTGCCTAATGTGTTCCACCCCAGTATTTTACTTCATTTTCTCCCAAGTTCACAGTTCACTGCTGTGAAGGAAATCTACAGAGATGCCTTCTCACCCTGTAACAACTATCTGTGTTTCATCTCACGGTTTACCCATTTCATATCCTCTGAGAGCACTCCCGAAGTCACTCGTGTATACATTCCCTTTCCATTACAACCGAATGAAGGCCAAGTAGTGATGCAATCTTGTTTCCGGTTTCAATCTTCTCAGAAAGATTACAAACTCCTGGGGGCCAGGAATCACATCGTGTATTTAAAACAATACTAACAGCATCAGGAACTTTAAAGAGTATAAAACAGTTCTTATGGAAGATAGAATATATTTGTAATCACTTAAACACAATGATAAAACAACATTAGTTTCTGAAGGACATTGATATTAATGGAATGTAGGTAGCTTTCACCAAACTGAAAATCTTTGGAGACGCATGGTGGCGCTGCAGGATAACATCGCGGGGGTAAAAAACTACACTGGATGATGGTCCGGACACAGTTACCCAGGGCGCACAGAGCGGTGGGAAGACAGAAAGAACACGCCTTCAAGGGGCGAACTACAAGCTACTTAACAGGGTTAAAATCCTTAGGCCTCCGAAGATTCGGTGGACATTAGCAGAGGCACGTTTCCCAGAACTGCGAAGAGAAGCTGAAGCGATTCTGCGGGAAGCTTTCCTTAAAGGAGCGATGGAGAACGGAAGGGCAGACACTCTGCAGATAAGGCAAGTCCTGCTTCTTTTTGTTTTGCTAGGAATGTCTCAGGCGGGTTCCGAGTCTGGGCGCTTTTCGGTGGCAGAGGAAATGCAGAGCGGGAGCTTTGTAGGCAATTTGGCAAAGGACCTGGGACTAGAAGTGGGTGAGCTGTTCTCAAGGGGGGCTCAGGTGGTCTCTAATGATAACAAAAGGCGTTTGCAGCTGGACATAAATACCGGAGATTTGCTCTTAAGCGAATCGCTAGACCGGGAGGAGCTCTGTGGCTCCACGGAGCCCTGTGTGTTGCATTTCCAGGTATTAATGAAAAACCCTTTGCAGTTTTTACGGATTGAGCTCCAGGTCAGGGATATAAATGACCATTCTCCAGTCTTCTTAGAAAAAGAAATGCTCTTAGAAATCCCAGAGAACAGTCCTGTTGGTGCTGTGTTCTTACTAGAAAGCGCGAAGGATTTAGATGTAGGAATCAATGCTCTAAAGAACTACACAATAAGCCCCAACTCTTATTTCCACATTAAAATGAGAGTCAATCCAGACAATAGGAAATATCCAGAGTTGGTTCTGGACAGGCCACTGGATTATGAAGAGCAGTCCGAGCTCAGTTTCATCCTCACTGCTCTGGATGGCGGGTCTCCGCCCAGGTCGGGGACTGCCTTGGTTCGGGTGGTGGTTGTGGACACTAATGACAATTCGCCTGAGTTTGAGCAGCCATTTTATGAGGTGAAGGTTCCAGAGAATAGCATATTGGGCTCAATCATTGTCACCGTCTCAGCTTCGGATTTAGACTCAGGAAAAAATGGAGAAATATCATATTCTTTTTCACATGCCTCAGAAGATATTCGCAAGACATTTGAAATTAATCAAAAGTCTGGAGAAGTCAGTTTAACCGCATCCATGGATTTTGAAACAATTAAATCATACTCAATAATAATTCAAGCTACAGATGGGGGCGGCCTCTTTGGAAAATCAACAGTCAGAATTCAGGTGATGGATGTGAATGACAATGCTCCTGAAATCGCTGTGTCATCAATTACCAGTCCAATTCCGGAAAATTTGCCTGAGACTGTGGTTATGGTTTTTAGCATCCGAGACAGAGACTCTGGGGACAATGGGAGGATGATTTGTTCTATCCCAAAAGATCTCCCTTTCATGCTAAAATCTTCTGTTGAGAATTACTACACATTGGAAACGGAGAGAATGCTGGATAGAGAGACACAGGCCGAGTACAACATCACCATCACCGTCACCGACCTGGGCACCCCCAGGCTGAAAACCCAGCACAACTTAACCGTGACGGTGTCCGACGTCAACGACAACGCCCCCGCCTTCAGCCAAAGCTCCTACACCCTGCGGGTCCTCGAGAACAACAGCCCCGCTCTGCACATCGGCAGCGTGAGCGCCACCGACAGAGACGCGGGCGCCAACGCGCAGGTCACCTACTCGCTGCTGCTGCCGCCCCACGACCCGCACCTGCCCCTGGCCTCGCTGGTGTCCATCAACGCGGACAACGGGCAGCTGTTCGCGCTCAGGGCGCTGGATTACGAGGCGCTGCAGGCGTTCGAGTTCGGCGTGCGCGCGGCCGACCGCGGTTCGCCCGCGCTCAGCAGCCAGGCGCTGGTGCGCGTGCTGGTGGTGGATGCCAACGACAACGCGCCCTTCGTGCTGTACCCGCTGCAGAACGGCTCGGCGCCCTGCACCGAGCTGGTGCCCAGGGCGGCCGAGGCGGGCTACCTGGTGACCAAGGTGGTGGCGGTGGACGGCGACTCGGGCCAGAACGCCTGGCTGTCGTACCAGCTGCTCAAGGCCACGGAGCCCGGGCTGTTCGGCGTGTGGGCGCACAACGGCGAGGTGCGCACGGCCCGGCTGCTGAGCGAGCGCGACGCCGTCAAGCACAGGCTGCTGGTGCTGGTCAAGGACAATGGCGAGCCGCCGCTGTCGGCCAGCGTCACGCTGCACGTGCTGCTGGTGGACGGCTTCTCGCAGCCCTACCTGCCGCTGCCGGACGTGGCGGCGGCCGAGGCCCGGGCCGACCCGCTCACCGTCTACTTGGTCATCGCCTTGGCGTCGGTGTCGTCGCTCTTCCTGGTGTCGGTGCTGGTGTTCGTGGCGGTGCGGCTGTGCAGGAGGAGCCGGGCGGCGTCGGGGGGCGGCTGCTCGGTGCCTGAGGGCCCGTTTGCGGGCCACCTGGTGGACGTCAGCGGCACGGGGACCCTGTCCCACAGCTACCAGTATGAGGTGTGTCTGAGGGAAGGATCTGGGACCAATGAGTTCAAGTTCTTGAAGCCGATTATCCCCAACTTCCCACCCCAGTGCCCTGGGAAAGAAAGGGAAGAAAATCCTACCTTCCACAATAGCTTTGGGTTCAATATGTAGAGACCACAATTAAGTTTCTTATTCTATATATGCCACTTTTTTTGTGCCACTTCCAAATCAATGTTATATCCCCCAATTTGTGTGTATTTTAAATTGCATTCAGTGTACTTTTATATTTTCACAAATTCTACCCATCTTTACTTTAAAGTGAATGTTATCTTTATTTGTGGTTGTAATTAGATGGTACTTTATTCTGTAATCCAAGTCTTAATGGGTAGTTTGCATCCTTAAGTAACAACACCAAATCACTTTTGTCCATGGCCCTCTCTCCAATTGAATTTCACCCACAATTATACTTTTGGTAAAATAAAGCAGACCACTTTCAAAGTATTTCTAGTATTTAAGTATTTCTTAATTTCACGTTTTTCTTGCAGTTTTTCTTGTTGTGTAGTAACGGTTGCTATTCAGAAATGTCATTTTTCTTCTGTTAAATTCACTGCATTTTTATTAACACTTTAAAATGTGCACTGTTGAAAATACACCTGAAATATCATGTCCTATAATACAACTGTAAGTGTAATCACCTTGTTAGAAAGGGCCAGAAGGCAATTTTGTTAACATCTCTTCTTTATTCATCCTGTAGAGTGATTGTGAAGGCACATAAATAGTGTAGCTACCCAGAAAGTCTTGGATAATGAAGTTATAATTTTTCAGATTTCTTGTTGATATTACAAAGCTATAATGCAACCCACTTGAATCTACCTGAATAATAATTTGTATAGCATAAAGTGGACTTGTATGCTAATGTTTATAACTTTTACCTTCTGTGTTCTCCCAGAATTTTACATGTATATATAAAATACATATATATGTATATACACTTATTATATATATGCCTATAGAATACATATACATGTATATATAAATACATAGATATAGTGCCCAGTGGGCCCTAATAGAAATAGTAGGCACTAATTTCTAAACTTAAGGGGCGCCTGGGTGCGTCAGTCAATTAAGTATTCAACTCTTGATTTTGGCTCAGGTCACCATCTCAGGGTTGTGAGATCGAGCCCTCTGTTGGGCTCGCACTGAGTGTGGAGCCTGCTTGGGATTCTCTCTCTCCTTCTGCTCTTCCTCCCTCATTTGTACTCTCCCCTCCTCTCTCTCTAAAAAAACAAAACAAAACAAAACAACCACACCAAAAAGCCAAAAAAAAAAAAAAAAAAACGCACCCAAAACTTAAAAAATGGCAGCCAACAGAAAAATTATGTTGTATATATTATGTAATATATGAACATAATAGAAATGTTTTATGAACAATTCTTAGTTTTTTTGGGATGAAGCCTAAATTGCCCATATTATTCCATTCTCTTTAATTTTCAAGTGTGGTTATGATCCACTAAATTGATTTCATGGCTCTGCTAATGGGTAGCAATCCAAAGTTTGAAAAACACTTTTCTCAGAGATATATGTAAGTGTATATAGAGCATTGAGAAGTATCAAAGAGAATCCTTTAAGTTTCTAATCTTTTAAAACGTTTTCAAACCATTGTAAGAGGAAGTTTTGTCTCATGTAGCATGGGCACCAACCAACTACTCTTGACTTTAGTAATCTGACTACATTACAGAAGAAAAAGCCTTCATGATTGGGACAAGAGTTTTCCAGTGAATCTCATCAATAAGCCCAAAGTCTATATGTTGTGGAAGGAAACTGTAGAGAAACAAAATGAGTGAGGGTATAGAGGAAAGGAAGTATGTGTGTGAGAGAGTAAGCACATAAAAGATGAAATGGGTGAGGGTAAGGAACATGATGGCAATGTTGCCTCTAGTACCATAGACTAGAATCAATGCCAGAAAGTGCCTCTTCAATATATTTAAAAACTTTATCTTAACACTATAGCAGGGCTAGGTATTAGTTAGTTAATAACGTCAGGAAGTAGAATCTTTTACTCCAGCATATCCCAAATAATCTAATGTTTGCACTTTCTGAAAGCTGAGATTTCACTACCAGTTCTGAACTGCATGAAGTGATTAATTATTCTTTGAATTCAAGAAAAATAGAGGGAACAGGAGTTTCTCCATGCAGGCTAATTAAATTCTAGTTTTCTATTTTTAGAAGTGGAACCAGGAGCAAGTCCTTTCCCCCTAAGTGAAAGCTGCTTTACATAGAGAACAAAAATTCATACAAAATCCATAAATCAAAGTAAAGTATTAAGATTACCTTCTGTCTTTACTGCACTCAGTAGGGAAAAGATGTGTGATCACTAGCTTAAAAAGATAAAAAGCATTATAGCACCTCAGCGTGCCAGACAAGATATACAGACTACTGAAGGTGAAAAATATAAATGGCCACTTTGTGCACACCAGAATAGCCATAATCAAAAAGACAATAACAACTGTTGGAAAGTATGCAGAGAAATTGCTGCACTGTTGGAAAGAATGTGAAGTGGCACATTTACTTGAAAACAGCTTGGCAGTTCCTCAAAATGTTAAACATCTAGTTACCTTATGACATGGAAATTCAACTCCTATGTATCCAAAGGAAATAAAAGCACATGTTCACACATGCACAATAATTGTATACATGCATGTTCACAGTAGCATTATCCATAATATTACCAAAAGTGGAGACACCCCAAATGTCCATCAACTGATGAATGGATAAACAAAATATGGTATCTCCATACAATGGGATTGTTATTATTCAACACCAAAGTGGAATGAAGTACTAATACAGACTACAACATGGACAAACCTGAAAATCATTACTCTAAGTGAAAGAAGCCAGTTGCAAAATATCTTACATTGTCTGATCCCATTTATATGAAATGTTCTGGACAGGCAAATCTCTAGGGACGGAAAGCAGATACGTGGTTGCCTACAGCTGTAGGGAGGGTAGGGGATGGACAGTGACTAAGGAGTGAGAGGTTTCTTTTTGGCACGATGTTCTGAAATTAGACTGCGGTGATAATTGCACAACTTGCTTCATACCTTGCTGAGAAAATAGAATCTATCAAATGGGAGTTCTTTCAATTTTCTGTCCCCAAACCCACACACTGGATGGCAAATGTACTTCTAATGACCTGTGCTGTGGTCACTTTCTACCCAAGTCCAATCTCTTCATTTATTTTCCAGGTCCTATCTTTAACCACCTTCTAGGGGCTTCACATCGAGTTAATCCTCTCTTTGGTATCTCACTTTTCTTCCTCTCTGTTGAATATTACAAATCAGCATTTTAAATAAGTTCAAATTTCTCTAGGCTCAAAAAAAAAAACAAACAACCCTATCGAGTCTCAATTTTCCTAAAGATACCATCAATTTCTTTTCTAGCTAAATTTGAAAGGATTGTCATTTTTACTTCTTTATCCTTCTTGCTTTTCAACCAAGCACAATCTGATTTCACTGTGAGCACTCCAAAACTGCTATTGTAAAGGAGACTGACATTTTCTGTAAAAGTTAGGTAAGGTTATAACTACCCAGTGGCTTGTAAAAGTGTGTATCTCCTTCTAACAGTTCAAGTGTAAATGACTGGGTAGATGAGCCAGCTTTGCTCATTACAATCCTTCCAGAACCAAATTGTGTTGCAAGTAATTGTTCCTACATTCCCTAATGCAGTATCATAATCCTCATGACTGTAGCCTCGTCACTGCCACATCTAGCTTCTAGTTGGCTGGGAGGGAGGAAACCCATCCAGATGTCTTCTATTCTAGACCCGGGAATGGCAAACAAAAACTCGATTCATAATATTAGTGAGAACTTCATTCAATTGGCCACACATAACTACAAGGGAGACTGGGACAGGCAATCTATGAGTAGTTGTATGTGTGCCTGCATGCAATGCTATTACTATAAAGGGAGCAGGTTTTGGCAGATGTCTATTAGAATCCTCCACAATGACCATCTTCTTAATCCTATCGACGATTTTAGCGTTTATTGGGGGGGGGACAGTTTCTGAAGCATTTACTACCATTGATCTTCCTCATCTCCTTGAAGTGCTATTTGCTTTTGGCTTCATGATTCTGAACCCAGGGCCTTCTTTGTCTTTTTAAAGATACTTTATTTGCTCTCTCCTGTAACGAAGGTGTTTTTTTCAGAGTTCTATGCTGAGCCTCTTCAGTTGTTACCTGACATACTTTTGCTTGGTTATCATAGAGTTCTCATGGTTTCAACCACTGTATATATGCTGGTGAAACCCAAAGTCCATAACTACCCCAGTTTGTATCCTATGCTTCAGTTATATATGTCATACAACTCTAACATAGGCACATGCATGTGTGAACACACATACATATATCCCAGAGGCACTTACCTCAATCTCAGCATATCCAAAATTGACTTCCTCTTTTTTCACTTCAATCTTTTTTGTTCCTTAGTGTTCCCTGTCTTAGTGAATGACATGACTATCTATCCAGTTGTCTAATCCAGGGGTGTTTTAATCATCCTTGTGTCTTTCCTCTTTTTCTCCCCATGCAACCCATCAGTCACCAGATCCTACGTATCTTTCTAATCATCCCTCTTCTCTCCATCCACAGCAGCATTAGCCTTAACCGGGCTGCCATTATCTTCTAACCAGAGTCTCTGATTCCAGTCATTCCTCCCAAAATTGATTCTCTATACTTCTTCTAAACTGATTTAAAAAAAATACAGATGTAATCATGTTAATCAAATGTTTAAAACCCTACAATGTATTTTGGTTGCCCATAAAATAGAATTTTAAATTTGTGACACAACCTGCATAATAATTTAAGTCCTCACCCTGCTTTTTTCCTTCAGTCTCATTTTTAAATTTTCCCCTTCTATGCTTTAAAGTTTAAGGCATATTTAACTTCTCTCTGTTCCTCAAAATGTCTGCCTAAAACACTCCTCCTCCTGTCTTGTTCCTTCAGATCATAACTTATAGTTTATGACCTTAGGAAAGCTTTTACTGATGTTCAAAAATCTGGGCTAGATTTTATTTATTTTTTAATAGATATTTAGCACTTATTAAGAACTTTGTAAATTTTAGTTCATTAGATTCCTGTGATAATAATCTTATAATCCTACCATTATCACCCCTATTTTACAGGTAAGGAAACACGCTACATAATTTGCCCAATACTGAAGATAATGAGTAGTAGAACTAGGATTCTAATATAAATATTTTGGTTCCAGAATCCATGTTCATGGGCTATGGTGCCTCCTAGGTACAAGATGGCTCTTCTAGATGATTCTATATTACTCTTTACTTATGCATACATTGTGAAATATTTCAATTACTTGTCTGCCAAATTTTTAGCCAGTGAGCTTCATAAAGGCAAGGATTAAATACATCTTATTTATTCCGTATTCTTACATGAGTGTTTTAAAAATATGTAAGTGAAAAAAGTAATGACATTACTAACTATAATTGACCGAATTTAAAAGTATTTACAAGAGTGGAGGAGAGCATGTATTTGAAATTCTCAAGAAATGGACTTGGGGCACCTGGGTGGCTCAGTCAGTTAAGCGACTGCCTTCAGCTGAGGTCATGATGTCAGGGTCCTGGAATCCAGCCCCACCTCGGCTCCTGGCTCAGCGCTGAGTCTGCTTCTTCCTCTCCCTCTGTGATCTCTCTCTCAAATAAATAAAAAATAAATAATCTTTTTTAAGAAGTTACTTAAAAAACAAATGGTCTAAATAAAATATTATTACTTCAGTTCAGGGCATCTGCCCTCCCATACCTCTTTGGTTCAGGACATCTTAATAGAGTCTTGTCGGCATTCAAAACAGCACTAATTACATGCCCTGTATAGACCTTGTTTGGATCCTGATTCAAACAAACCAACAGTAAAAAACATTTTAGAGAAAAATGAGGAAAACAATATACAGACTGGGTATAAGTTATATCAAGGAATTATTGCTACTTTGATTTGATAATGGTATCGTTATATTTTAAAGTCTTTATCAGAGATACGTGATCAAGTACTTAGAGGTAAAGATATATGATATCTGGGATTTGCTTTAAAATACTCCTGCTGTATTCATGAATTATTTGTTCAAAGAGAAAAAAATTTTTTTTACTGAAAAAAATTCATAGAAACACATGGTGGCGCTGCAGGATAAGATGAAATTAGTGCATGGGCAACTCTGTGGGCTTCATTATTCAGGGGAACAGAGACCATTCCAAGCCAATGAAAAGAGAGGTAGTAAAGGAGCTTCATCTACTAAAGCTGCTGGAGGGCTATATACCTTCCAGGGGGTTCTTATTTTTAAAAATTGAGTTTCAGTTCCCAAAATTAGGGCTGAGATTTTTTTCTGCAAAAGAGGTTGCTGGAAGGATCCATGGAGATCAAAGGGGAGCTCGCTCTGCAGAAAAGGCAAGTCCTGATTCTCTTTGTTTTGCTGGGATTATCTCAGGCAGGTCCTGAATCTGTGCGATATTCTGTGGCAGAGGAAACAGAAGTTGGTTCTTTTGTGGGCAATCTTGCGAGGGATCTAGGGCTTGGGGTGGAGGAGCTATCATCACGGGAAGCCCGGGTAGTGTCGGATGATAATGAAAAGCACTTACAACTTGATTTACTGACGGGGGATTTGCTCCTAAATGAGAAATTGGACCGAGAAGAGCTCTGTGGCTCCACCGAGCCCTGTGTGCTGCATTTTCAGATGGTATTAGAAAACCCTTTACAGTTTTTTCGGGCTGAACTGCATGTCAAAGACATAAATGATCACTCCCCTATGTTTCTAGACAAGCAAATACTTATTAAAATATCAGAAAGTACCAGTACTGGAACCACATTCCTAATGGAGAGTGCCCAAGATTTGGATGTAGGAACCAACAGTCTCCAAAACTACACAATTAGCCCCAATTCTCATTTCTACATTAAAATCCGAGACAGCAGTGATGGAAAGTTATACCCAGAACTGGTCCTGGACAGAGCATTAGATCATGAGGAGGAGCCTGAGCTCATATTAACACTCACAGCACTGGATGGTGGATCTCCACCCAGGTCTGGGACAACTTTGGTTCTCATCAAGGTCTTGGACATCAATGACAATGCCCCTCAGTTTGCTCAGAAGCTCTATGAAGTTCATGTTCTGGAGGACACACCCGTTGGCTCCTGGATTATCACCATTTTTGCTAACGATTTGGATGCAGGAAATTATGGGAAAATATCATACACCTTTTTGCATGCATCAGAAGATATTCGTAAAACATTTGAAATCAATCCAATATCTGGGGAAGTTCATTTGAGATCATGCCTGGATTTTGAAGTAATACAGTTCTACACTATAAGTATTCAGGCAACAGATGGTGGGGGTCTTTCAGAAGAATGTACTCTTCTGGTTAAAGTAATAGATATAAATGATAATCCACCAGAAGTGACCATCTCATCATTTACAAAGTCAATTCCAGAGAATGCCTCAGAGATTCTGGTTGCTCTTTTTAGTGTCCGAGATCAAGACGCTGGGGACAATGGGAGGATAGTTTGCTCTATTCAGGATGAGCTCCCCTTTTTTCTGAAGCCAACCTTCAAGAACTTTTTCACTCTAGTTTCGGAAAAAGCACTAGACAGAGAGACAAAATCCGAGTACAACATCACCATCACCGTCACCGACCTGGGCACCCCCAGGCTGAAAACCCAACTCAACTTAACCGTGACGGTGTCCGACGTCAACGACAACGCCCCCGCCTTCAGCCAAAGCTCCTACACCCTGCGGGTGCGCGAGAACAACAGCCCCGCCCTGCACATCGGCAGCGTGAGCGCCACCGACAGAGACGCGGGCGCCAACGCGCAGGTCACCTACTCGCTGCTGCTGCCGCCCCACGACCCGCACCTGCCCCTGGCCTCGCTGGTGTCCATCAACGCGGACAACGGGCAGCTGTTCGCGCTCAGGGCGCTGGATTACGAGGCGCTGCAGGCGTTTGAGTTCGGCGTGCGCGCGGCCGACCGCGGCTCGCCCGCGCTCAGCAGCCAGGCGCTGGTGCGCGTGCTGGTGGTGGACGCCAACGACAACGCGCCCTTCGTGCTGTACCCGCTGCAGAACGGCTCGGCGCCCTGCACCGAGCTGGTGCCCAGGGCGGCCGAGGCGGGCTACCTGGTGACCAAGGTGGTGGCGGTGGACGGCGACTCGGGCCAGAACGCCTGGCTGTCGTACCAGCTGCTCAAGGCCACGGAGCCCGGGCTGTTCGGCGTGTGGGCGCACAACGGCGAGGTGCGCACGGCCCGGCTGCTGAGCGAGCGCGACGCCGTCAAGCACAGGCTGCTGGTGCTGGTCAAGGACAATGGCGAGCCGCCGCTGTCGGCCAGCGTCACGCTGCACGTGCTGCTGGTGGACGGCTTCTCGCAGCCCTACCTGCCGCTGCCGGACGTGGCGGCGGCCGAGGCCCGGGCCGACCCGCTCACCGTCTACTTGGTCATCGCCTTGGCGTCGGTGTCGTCGCTCTTCCTGGTGTCGGTGCTGGTGTTCGTGGCGGTGCGGCTGTGCAGGCGGAGCCGGGCGGCGTCGGGGGGCGGCTGCTCGGTGCCCGAGGGCCCGTTTGCGGGCCACCTGGTGGACGTCAGCGGCACGGGGACCCTGTCCCACAGCTACCAGTATGAGGTGTGTCTGAGGGGAGGCTCAGGGACCGGGGAGTTCAAGTTCCTCAAACCCATTATCCCCAGCCTTCCAGTCCCTGACACTGGTAGAGATATAGGGGGAAATGAGAACTTTAGGAATAGTTTTGGATTCAACATTCAATAAAATAATTTATTTAAACTTTGAATCTTTTGTTACTCTTGACAACGTGTGGATTCTTTTTCTGCCAATCTAACGGATATTAGGTTGTACTACAGCTGCATGCATTTCTCCCGCTCTCCTCACAAATCTTTATTAGCGGCCATAATGAAGTGGAAATATAATCTGTGTGTTGTCTGTTTTTTTTTCAATTGTTTGGTCAAAAATGTTATATTAATGGAGTTGTTGCTAATTTTTAATGTGATAATGGCATTGTTATGCAAGACAATGGTACTAATTATTTGGAGGTACAAACTGAAGTATTAAGAGTGAATGCTACAGTATATGTAACTTCTGGATATTTTATCAAAGCAGAAAGCAAAAATAAAAAATGCTGTTGGATCTGGGTGGAAGTATATTGGATTTTTTTGCACTTACTGTGCTCGTTTTCATCATAAAGTGTTAAAAAAAGATATCCCTCCATATTTAGTACTAGGATACCTATTTGCTCGCTTTTTGTCTTGTAATGTTTTTCAAAAATTCACCACGTGACAAAATAAAAGTGAGCACATTGAAAATTATTGATTTCTTAAGTAATTTTCCTTTGTTGTTTTTGTTATGCTTTGTGGGGAAGGAACTCTAGATCCTGTGTTTTGTTGATATGGCTGTTTTGTTTTCTTCAATACCATGTTCGCTAGTTTATATTACATTGTTCATGACTTAACTAGAATGTAGGTCAAGGTATCATTCTGAGCAAAATAACTCTCTATCAGAAGAGTACGTATAAAAACTTCTTAAATTGAAATGAAAATTCAAAATGTTAAGGAAATGAATTAGGTTCACTTTTCCATTGATTTGTAATCCTTAATAATTTGTGGCCTCTCTCTGATATCCACAAGAAGGAATGGGTCTGTATTTATGGTTTATAGATATCTTATGGTGTTACAGGTTATGTCTCTAATATATAAGTAGACAGTTTAATGGAAGAGTATAGGTATTTTCATAGCTATAATGTAGTGTGGATATAGAGCTAGTGTGCCTTGCATTTTTGTAATTTTTCTCATAAAATTAGATATAGGCTAGATGGTGTAATAAAATAGAATTTGACATTGAGAAATGGGTGCAACAAATTTCAATTTCCCTAGAATTCTTTTTTGTTCTTTCCCTCATGAAATTTTTACTGGTTTTATTTTGTTTTGCAGTAGCTATTTACTGGCTATGAGAATTTCATATAAATAGATAAACAATAAAATTTTGAAAAAAAATGTTTGGGCCCTTTTAATCCCTCAGTCTCATAAGAAGTAAATCTTATGCTTATTATGCACTAATAAGAATAGATAAGAACAGGGGCACCTGGGTGGCTCAGTTGGTTGTGCATTGGACTTTGATTTCAGCTCAGGTCATGATCTTAGGGTCCAGGGATCAAGCCCCATGTCAGGCTCTGTGCTCAGCAGGGAATCTGCTTGAAGATTATTTCCCTTTCCCCTTGCTTCACCCCTTTCTCCCTCAGCCCCTCCCTGCTCTCTCTCTAAAATAAATAAATCTTTTAAGAAAAGAATAGATAAGAACAGAATATCCTATTTGAATAATTTAGGAAGAGACTTGTAGACTACCATATAGGATAGAATCCAGAGTCAAATCCTCTTATATAAGATAATGTGGTTGTGATAGAGGAGGTGTCAAAATCACTGTGCTTAGGGGCAAAACATATCACTTAGCAAATGTTATTGGGAAATTTGGCTCACTGTATAAAGAAAATCCTCATCTTATGCCATATAAAAATAAACTTTCTATGGGCCTAAGATCTCTTTGGGAGAGCAAAGTTAAAGTATTTTAATTGAGAAAATATAATAAACCTAGGTAAAAATATCTTTATAAACCTACAATCAGTTTGAATTTATTTTTTTAAGATTTTATTTATTAATTTGACACAGAGAGACAGCCAGCGAGAGAGGGAACACAAGCAGGGGGAGTGGGAGAGGAAGAAGCAGGCTCCTAGTGGAGGAGCCTGATGTGGGGCTTGATCCCAGGACTCTGGGATCACGCCCTGAGCTGAAGGCAGACGCTTAACGACTGCGCCACCCAGGCGCCCCTATCAGTTTGAATTTCTTAAACAAGGCTTTAAAATTATAAAAAATAAGGATAAAAATGGACAAATATTACTACCTCAAAACCAGAAGATGGCAAGCCAAAAGGCAGGGAGAAGCTACTTGCAGCAGTTTAACTAAGAAGGATTAATATTCAGATTATTCACATAACTGTTGCAGATTAGCAAAAATAAAAAAGTCAGAGAGCCAGTAAGTTTTTTTAAGGTTAAAAGGAATAGGAAATTCAAAAAATGGAAAGCAAAGTCTGAAAAGAACATGAAATGATGCTTGACCTCATTAGTTGGTGAAAAACATGCTAGAATAAGACGCTACTTTATATCCAGAGCATTAGTAAAGATGAGAAGTTTGCATAACATCAAGTGGAACAATAGGAAATCACATGTACAGCCCACTTTGAGAGATTTTTAATAGTATTTAGTGAAATTTAAAGTGAACATACCCTGTGATCCAGCAATTCTACTTTGGGGTATATAAGCCAGAAAGTTCTTTTTTTTTAATTGAAGTATAGTTGACACACAATGTTATATTAGTTTCAAGTGTATAAGCCCAAAGATTTCTTTCACAGTTTCACAAATGAGATGCCTAAAAATGTTCATCTCGGGGGAACAAAGAATAGGAGTGAACCCTACATATCCATCAGTAAAGCAACTGATAAATGTGTAAAATGTTTCTGAAGGTGTATTATGCAGTATTACCAAAAGGAGTGAACTAGGTGTATATACAACTACATGGATAAATCCCAAATGTTTTAAAAGGAAGAAAGATACTGAGATTTAGAGTACAGTGTTGTAAATGTCCATATAATACATAATATCTTATATTTGTACAAATATATAAATAAACATATTGGAAGGAGAGAAGAAGGAACAGATGTAGAAAAGAAGATGTATTTACATACAGGAGAATAAAGAATGCAGAGAGAAGTGGGAGCTATACCAATGTCAATGACAGAAATTGTCTCTTCCAAGAGATTGTTTAAGTTGATTGCAGCATTATAGAGTACTCCTCTTTAGTATTGATCAGCTGAAGTGGTAAAAAATGCATATTATTTCTCCATCTTCTTGAGGTCAATTGCTCATACTCCAGGAAGCTAAGAGTTTACTTGTAATTTCGAGACAAGTCTCATCGAGACTTATTTTTGGTAAGGATGGTACAGATTATGTAGACCAGTGCTTCCACTGAAAACAATTAGCCAATAAGACACTAATATATTATCAGGTCACAATTAATGTCTAAGGATAACCCAGAGAGATAAACGAGCTTAAAATCTACTTTTTCCCCAGAATATTTGGAATCCTGGGAAGTGTATTTTGATGGTTTATATAATAAGGAGGAAATCAAAACATAACAAAGTGAAGTTCATAGAAGACCCTTGCATTAATAAATATGGATCCCTAAGAACTACAACTTTAAGGTGAAAGTAAACGGGAAATGGATGCGCCCTTGTGTGGAATTTAGCTCTGAATTTAATTTGTTAGCACTGAACTTGATTTAACATGATTGTTGACAAAGTAGTGCTTCCAGATTCTGATGGAAACAAATGCAGACTTTCTTTTTTTTTATAATAATATTTTTTTATTATGTTAGTCACCATACAGTACACCCCTGGCAAATGCAGACTTTCTATAAAAGAAAGTTCACCCTAAGGCTAAAAATATTCATGTAAATAAGTTTTATATTCTTAACTTGAACACAAAGATAACTGCATACACAAGGAAACATGACACCATGAGTGAGAGCCAGCAGAAAAAAACAGAATACAGAAATATACTTTAAACATTTTAATTAGCAGACATAATCTAATAATATGCTAAACACTTTAATTGAAATAAAAGTTATGCTTAAAGATGTAAAGAGAATAAGAAATATGATAGATTATTAAAGAACCAAATAGAACTCCTAGAACTAAAAAATATAACCAAAATTTAAATTCAATCAAAATTGAATAAAGGTTTAACAGGAAAGTAGATATAACCAAATAATTTGTGAAGTGAAAGGTCATAATATAATTTATCTAGCATACAGCTCAGAGAGTTTGGAAGATGAAAAATATGGAGGAGATGGTTAGAAACATAGGACAGAGTACAAAGTTTAAGATAGGATCAGCAGCAATATTTGAAAAATGTTGGAGGGTCACCTGGCTGGCTCAGTTGGTGGAGCATGTGACTCTTAATCTCAGGGTCATGAGTTCAAGCCCCATGTTGGGCGTGGAGCCTACTTAAAAAAATACATATAGGTATGAGATTTTTCCAGAATTGATTAAAATGTCAACAGATTCAGAAGACTCAAATAAACCTGACAGGATAAATAAAAGATAATTATGCCTGGAAACATCATTGTGTAGTTTCAAAAAGCCAAAAATAAAGAGAAATCTTTTTTTTTTTAATGAAAAGGCATAGGAAAAAGACATGTAATCTTTAAACACATAGCAGTTAGACAGACAGCTATGTTCCATGCTGACAATTTCTCAACAGTAGCACTGGAAATTAAAAGCAAAATATCTTCAATATGCTGGAAGAGATTAGAAAATCTTCCTGCCTTAAATACTCTGCACATAAGAGTCATTAAATGAGAGAATCAAATGAGAGCTATCAGTTTGGCTTTAAATTAAACAAGATCATAGGAGAGAAGTGGTGTAAAGACATTTGATTTCTCAAATATAACTCCTACAGTTTTATTCTGTCTATCCCTTACCACAATTGTGAGTCCAGGAGTTTGACCTATCCTGTTTCTAGGCTTCTTCATCTCTGGTGACATTCACGTATACTCTAGTCGTAGTCACCTGAGACCATGGCCACCTTCTGGAGATGGTAGTCTCTTAGAGCTACATCATCTCTGAAATTGCAACATCAAGCATACTCCTCTTAATTTACAACTTACCTTCTTTCTTGAAGGGCTTCAACCACCATTTATATCAATAAATCCCAGATTTGTCTCTGCCACTCAAACCTTTTTTCTCAACTGCGTTTATGTCATGGGAGATCAATTATATAACTACTTATATGGACTGCTCTATCGACAATGCAGATTCAACATGTTTTAAATGTAAATGGCCCCTACCTTAAAACTAAACATCCTCTCCAACTCTCACCGGTCCCTCTCTTCTCCTTTTCCTGTTTCCTCTATCAGTTAATACCACCAACACTCACTCAGTTTCCTAAGCCTGAAAAAAAAGTACACTTCTTTTCACTTTTTCTCATCCCACTCCCTTCATGTCTAATCTGTCACCACGTCTTGTATCTTTATCATTTTAATATAAGCTTATTACTGCATTTCTAGTTGAGGTCAATGTCCTCTCCTTTTCTATTTAAAAGCCTTTAATAATCTTGCATTTCCATTGATGGAGAGGACTTATAGAATTATTTGCTTATCTCTCCAGTCTCAGTTCTTATTTCTTTCCTTTTGCTCTATGGCTCAGCCATATTGATCCTATTTCAGTTCTTCCAAAAACACTTCTCTCACCTCAGATTTGCACAATCAGATGTTGGGATTATCTGGAAATTTTACCCAACACCCAGTTTTTGGTCTAGAAAAGTCTTTTCTGTACTTTCAAATTCTGGTTAGATAACCTTTATCTATGTGCTTAGAATAGCATGAACTTTTGCTATCATGGTATTCATTATGTTCTATTTTGTTAAGTTTAAATTTATTTTTATTTTTAGTTTTAGTGGGGAGGGGCAGAGGAGGAGGGAGAGAGAGAATCTTAAGCAAGCTCCATGCTCAGTGTGGAGTGGACTCAGGGCTGAATCTCACAAAACTGAGATCATGTCCTGAACCCAAATCGAGAGTTGAATGCTTAACTGACTGAACCACCCAGGCACCCCTCATTATGTTCTATTTTTAAATGTGTAATCACTTTTCTGCCTCCATCTCTCAGGACAGAAACTGCTTACCACTCTATCCCTAACACTTGTTACCATTCCTAGCACAAAGTATATGGTCAATAAATATTTGCTAGTCAGAGTAATGAATGGATGAATAAAATGTTTATGATTATGCCTCTGGAAGGCCTGGGTCTGCAAAACAGATTTCTTTTCCACAACTAAACTGGGTTCTAGTTTGTTCAATATTTTTTATGTCAAAAACTGGACATATCTTGTTTTATTCACTACTATTGAGCATTTACTTTCTACTTCTGCCAGTGAGTCTCCTGTGGAGTGTCCCTATGTAAATGGTACTATTTACCCAGCCTGAAATGTCCAGTCACCCCAAAGCAACTATTTTCATATACTAGGTTCAGTTACAAATGCATGACCTTATTCTTATTGTCTTTTCTTTTTTTAAAGATTTTATTTATTTATTTGACAGAGAGAGAGACAGCCAGTGAGAGAGGGAACACAGGCAGGGGGAGTGGGAGAGGAAGAAGCAGGCTCCCAGCAGAGGAGCCCGATGTGGGGCTCGATCCCAGAACTCCAGGATCATGCCCTGAGCTGAAGGCAGACGCTTAATGACTGAGCCACCCAGGCGCCCCTCTTATTGTCTTTTCTAGGAGTATTTATTGATAGCTAGAGAAGACTAAAACCTCTGGTTCCCCTTTCCAATTTTCCTGGCAACATTTTGCTCACAAAGTCAATTATGTGAAAGAGTTCTCTTAACTATTTTTAGTTGTTTTATATATTGTCTTCAAAGAGAAATCATAACTCATTTGAAGTTGGGGCTATATTTTAAATATGATTTTTATATCACCACAGCCCTAACAGGTTGTGATTTATTGTGTTAAAGACTGAATAATAATAGCATCACATATCACAAAGAATGCAACTCAGAAAATAAGAACATGGAGAAAGTATAATTTAAATTAATCAACAAATACACAAAATAAATCAATATTTTGTCCCAAACTTATTTGACTGTTTAAAACCTGAGAAGCTGCAGAGTCGCGTGGTGGCGCTGCAGGATAAGATGGGGACTTTTTTGTACCATCCAATGCTCTGGTCTCCATTAATCAGTGGAACGAGAGCACAGGAGACGGAGGAAGGGAAAGAAGCTTTCAAGAGAAAGCTAGGGAGCCAACAACACCCTCGTGACAGGATTACAAGTCTATAGATTCCCAGTGGTCCAGGCTGATAGATGAGAGAGCAGTTTAGGAGCTGTTTGCGACTGAGTTGAAACATTCCTGCAGAAACACTTTTGGCTAAGGAGCCATGGAGCCAGGAGAGATTCGCCCTCAGCAGAAAAGGCAAGTGCTGCTTTTCTTTGTTTTCCTGGGAGGGTCTTTGGTGTGTTCAGAGCCCTGGCGCTATTCTGTGGCAGAGGAAATGGAGATCGGCTCCTTTATAGCCAATGTGGTGAAAGACATAGGTTTGGGTGTGGAAGACTTGGTTTCGCGAGGAGCGAGAGTCATCTTTGACGACTATAAACCATATTTACAGTTGGATCAGCAGACTGGCAACTTGCTCTTAAATGAGCAATTGGACCGGGAGGCACTTTGCCATCTCACAGAGCCATGTATATTGCATTTCCAGGTATTATTTGAAAATCCTTTACAATTTTTTCGGGCTGAACTTTGGGTTAAAGACATAAATGATCATACCCCTGCCTTCCTAGACAAACACATACTTCTGAAAATCTCAGAAGGTACTGCTCCAGGAACGTCATTCCAAATGGACAGTGCTCAGGACTTGGATGTAGGAAAGAATGGTGTCCAAAACTATACACTGAGTCCCAATCCTTATTTTCACCTTCAATTACAAGACAGTGATGACGGCAGAAAATACCCAGAGCTGTTGCTGGACCAATCTCTGGATCGAGAAAAGGAGCCTGAGTTTAGATTAACACTAACAGCCTTGGATGGCGGGTCTCCGCCTAGGTCTGGAACTACACTGGTTCGCGTTTTGGTTTTAGATATCAATGACAATGCTCCAGAGTTCCAGCGGCCTGTCTATGAGGTTCAGGTACCAGAAAACAGCCCTGTTGACTCCTTGGTCGTCAGGGTGTCTGCTACAGATTTGGATGCAGGAATATATGGAGAACTATCTTACTCATTTTCCCACGTCTCCACAGACATAAGGAAAACATTTGAAATCCATCCAGTTTCTGGTGAAATCCATTTAAAAGCGCTTCTGGATTTCGAGTTAATTCAGTCATATACAATAAATATTCAGGCCATTGATGGGGGTAGCCTTTCCGGAAAATCAGCAATTTTAGTTCAGGTTGTGGATGTGAATGACAACGCACCAGAAATAGTCATGACATCTCTTACCAGTCCCATACCTGAAAATTCGTCACCTGAAATGGTGGTCGCTATTTTTAGCGTACGAGACCAAGACGCTGGGGACAACGGGAGGATGGTGTGCTCCATTCAGGATGACCTCCCTTTTCTCTTGAAGCCTACCTTCAAGAATTTCTACACCCTGGTAACAGAGCTACCACTGGACAGAGAAAGACAAGCCGAGTACAACATCACCATCACCGTCACCGACCTGGGCACCCCCAGGCTGAAAACCCAGCACAACTTAACCGTGACGGTGTCCGACGTCAACGACAACGCCCCCGCCTTCAGCCAAAGCTCCTACACCCTGCGGGTCCGCGAGAACAACAGCCCCGCTCTGCACATCGGCAGCGTGAGCGCCACCGACAGAGACGCGGGCGCCAACGCGCAGGTCACCTACTCGCTGCTGCTGCCGCCCCACGACCCGCACCTGCCCCTGGCCTCGCTGGTGTCCATCAACGCGGACAACGGGCAGCTGTTCGCGCTCAGGGCGCTGGATTACGAGGCGCTGCAGGCGTTCGAGTTCGGCGTGCGCGCGGCCGACCGCGGCTCGCCCGCGCTCAGCAGCCAGGCGCTGGTGCGCGTGCTGGTGGTGGACGCCAACGACAACGCGCCCTTCGTGCTGTACCCGCTGCAGAACGGCTCGGCGCCCTGCACCGAGCTGGTGCCCAGGGCGGCCGAGGCGGGCTACCTGGTGACCAAGGTGGTGGCGGTGGACGGCGACTCGGGCCAGAACGCCTGGCTGTCGTACCAGCTGCTCAAGGCCACGGAGCCCGGGCTGTTCGGCGTGTGGGCGCACAACGGCGAGGTGCGCACGGCCCGGCTGCTGAGCGAGCGCGACGCCGTCAAGCACAGGCTGCTGGTGCTGGTCAAGGACAATGGCGAGCCGCCGCTGTCGGCCAGCGTCACGCTGCACGTGCTGCTGGTGGACGGCTTCTCGCAGCCCTACCTGCCGCTGCCGGACGTGGCGGCGGCCGAGGCCCGGGCCGACCCGCTCACCGTCTACTTGGTCATCGCCTTGGCGTCGGTGTCGTCGCTCTTCCTGGTGTCGGTGCTGGTGTTCGTGGCGGTGCGGCTGTGCAGGCGGAGCCGGGCGGCGTCGGGGGGCGGCTGCTCGGTGCCCGAGGGCCCGTTTGCGGGCCACCTGGTGGACGTCAGCGGCACGGGGACCCTGTCCCGCAGCTACCAGTATGAGGTGTGTCTGAGGGGAGGCTCAGGGACCGACGAGTTCAAGTTCCTTAAACCCGCTATCCCCAACCTCCCTCCACCGGAACGTAAAAAGGAGGAAAGCCACACTTTTCTGAATGGCTTTGAGTTCTTTTAGGGATTTGATTATTGTGCAGAACTTTTATAATGAGAGCTATTTCTTTGTAAAATGTATTCATTGTAATGTAAAATTCAGTGTTTTGGGTAACTTCATTTTACTTAAGATTGTTTTCAGAAGTTTTAATGATTTGTCTGTTTTCTGCTTTTTTATATTAACTGTGAAAAAACTAAGGGAGCTAGGATTTGCTTGGTCTTTCTTCCAAAATGCTACCTTAAATAATTTATTCAAATATACAGCATTTTCCCTTCAAGCTTAATGGCACACTAGGCTCAGCCATATTCTTTGAATTTCTGAGCTCTAGATTCTCTCACTGAAACAGTTTTTATATGTCTGATAGAGGTAAATGCATGGTATAAATGAAAACCATGCATCGTTTCTAAGATATTGTCTTACTTAGATTTTTTTTTAAAGCATAATCAATCTTGCCGTTCTACTTTTCTGCCAAATACTTCAGAGTGATTTTTCTGCCCTGAGGTATTTTTCTTTGTAAACATTTTGAGAACGGTATATATTGCTGGTAGATGTTGTATTAAAATAAATTCTAATCTTGTTTGGATTAAGATATATATCCAGCCCACGCTTGTTGTCCGAGAACTTCCTGGGAGTCCCCAAGGGAAGTAATCACTACTGATATGTTTATTATACTTTTCTTTACCTTTCTTGGTCATTTTTTATTGGTCTAGTTATAGACTCCTGATTAAAGAAGGAATAGTCACATTCTCCAAGTCCCTAGGTTTGTAATTAGGATGTAGTTCATCTATTTTTTTTCTTGATTGCTTGTAACTAGGAAGTAAATATTAAGTGTGGGCTGAGGTAGCCATGTTTACACTTGTGTTGGTTAGCAGCACAGAATGGCATGTAGAAAGGTAGAGGCAGAAGCCCAAGAAACAGAAGAGACTAAGAGTCACTTGGTTGTAGACCTGTCATTTCCTGATTCCAGTGTTCCTAAGTCCCCATTGTCTGATTGTCCTTGAGCTCTACAGTAAAACTCCAGTTTCCTAACAATAAAACTCCTTTATTTAACCTACCTTGGGGAAAGGGCATTTCTTGAAACCAAAAGAGACAGAAAACATACATGCAATCTTGAGTACTCAATTAGACTATTTACCATAAAACCTAGGTCTTTTATTGCAGGCTTTTAATATTAATGTAATCAATGAATGGAATAAAAAATGTACAAGCTTAGAGATAACTAAAATATACTAGAGAATTTTGTTACAAAACTTAATTTTGTAAACATTTTATGAGCTCTTTCAACAGAAAGATACTACAAAAGATTTTATGGAATGGAATATTTTGTTAACAGGTTTCCCTCCATTTATTTTATATTTTCCAGAATTAGTTTTAAAAAGTAACACTGAAATTGTTATAGTTTGGATGTCCATGCATCATACCCTCTTTATTATCTCTTTTAAAAATAACTGAGTTCAATGTGAGCAGAATTATTTTATCATCAACTGTAAAATCTTCAGGATCTATAATCCAATTTATAGATCATATGGGTTAAATCATGATTTCATTAATAGTAATTTGATTGACACATACTCTATTACTAGAACACTCAGGAAAAAAAAATTCAAGCTTTCTGCCAAGTTTATGGGCTTAAAACTTTCTCCTTGGAAGAGAAAGTAAAGAGAAAATTTATCTGAGAGATGCAGATGGGAATGAAAAACTGATTTTGATCCATTCACTTACTGATATAGGTACCAGCTTCTACCTATTAATAATTTAATATTATTAAATATTTAAATATAATATTAAAATGCATGGACATTAAGGGCACATTTTCTTGGACATTTGATTCCGTAATAAATAATCTGTTCCATGACCAAAATCTTCCTACAAGGAAATTATCTATTAGATTTTAACTGTCAACAGCGTGTCCTCATATTTTGAGTTTACATAATCAAATTTGTTTCAGAGGAAAACGTTCTAAAATAGAATGTCGATTTGAGTGATTTGTACCTTTAATAGAGTTAAACTAAAATGCAACACAATTTTTACACTTGGCGCATGCTGTTCTCCTAGTTAGCTAGGTATTAGTGTGCCAGAATACATGATACTGTCTATTATTTAAACATTGTTAAAATGTTGGCTAAAGTTTGATACAACTGGGGTGACCCAGGCCCCCACTACAGATATTTTCCCCATAGATAGGTGTAAAAGAACTTCAGTTTCATGCTAGGGTGCCAGGATCTCAAGCTATCCACAAAGGATACAGGAGTTGCTTGCTAAAAATGAGTTGCGATCTTCCTTACTTGATAAGTTTTACCTGCTCTTTCAGATGCATCCAACTTATTTTCTTCAGCACTTTATTTATTAACTTCAGCCCTTTATTTTTATTATCTTGACTATCCTAATTTTCAAGATCTCAGTGAATCTCTGCTTCAACATGTGAGTATCTTTATTTTAGTAATAAACATAGATGTCTTTATAAATTGTTTTGGACAATGGAACCAGGCAATACAACATCCTCACAGAGATACAGCGATATTCTCCTTAGACAGTATTTACAAATAAGTCATCCACAACCCCTTAAGCTTTCTATTGAGTTTGCATAGTAAACTAGTTCTAGCTGGTCTATCACTTAAGTTTATACTCCTGAAATATGTGAATGAATCTGTTCGTCTCGTGTGCTGGCAGTGAGTTAAGAGTTTAATTGTGTATATTCTTTGTTTAGGAATAGAGTGATAGCTACACATCGTTTTCTAGTCAATTTCCCTGGACAGCAGAGATTATACAACATAGTAGACATTATATTGTAAACTCCATGAGGTCAGAGAAGGTATTTGCAATCCCAGCACTTAGTACAGTGCCTGACATAACATGAAATTGATAAGCATTTGTTGAATAAACAAATACAGTTGGCTTTGTTTTTGCATCCTTTCCCAACGTGTCTGGCACCATTTCCAAATCCATAATCTCACAGGAAAACAAAAGTTATTTTATTTATAAACCATCCCATATGTAATCTGTGGTTTGTTTTTGTGTGTGCGTAAATAAAAGCGTGGTGTGTTTTGTAGCAAATTCAGCAAACTAGGTTTAAGTACAACACATGGTGGCGCTGTAAGCTAAGGCTTCGAAAAACAGACCTGCGGATGGTTACTGTTCTAGCAGTCATACAAACATCCAAGGGAGGATAATTCTTTACGGAATTACCTTGCGGCAGGAATTGACTCCCGGAGCGGACTGCCTAAAGACCAAACAGGCATTCAGATTCTAAAGACTTGTGGCGTTGGAGAAATGGAGGCTGAAAAGGAGCACTTTCCTAGACTAAGGCAAGTTCTTCTCTTTGTTTTGCTAGCTCACACTTGGGCGGAGCAGGAAGATTATCGTATTGCTGAAGAAACAGAGAGTAGTTCATTTGTGGCCAATCTAGCAAAAGACTTAGGGCTAGCGGTAAGAGAGCTCTCTTGGCGGAGGGCTCGGATCATTTTTACAGATGACAAAAAATATTTTCAGCTGAACCTTCAGACTGGAGATTTACGAGTAAATGAGAAACTGGATCGGGAGGAATTGTGTGGCTCCAGTGAGCCTTGTGTACTGCAATTCCAAGTGTTACTGGAAGAACCTTTAGAGGTATATAGGTATAAGCTTTTGGTTACTGACATAAATGACAATTCCCCTGTGTTCCCAGAAGCAGAAATGATTTTGAAAATCATGGAAAATACTCTTCCAGGGACTGTGTTTCCCCTGAAAAATGCACAAGATTTGGATGTAGGGATCAATAATATTCAAAACTACATCATTTATCCCAACTCCCATTTCCACGTTTTTACACGCAATAGCGGTGAGGACAGAAAATACCCGGAACTGGTTCTGGACAAAGCGCTAGATCGAGAGGAGCAGCCTGAGCTTAGGTTAACTCTCCTGGCAGTAGATGGTGGAGTTCCTCCCAAAACTGGGACTGCCTTGGTCCTCATTGATATCTTGGACATCAATGATAATGCCCCTGAGTTTGTGCAGCCACTCTATCGTGTGCAGATCCTAGAAAACAGTCCTTTGGGATCTCTTATTGTCACTGTTTCAGCTAGAGATTTAGACACAGGAACAAACGGCGAAGTATTCTATTCATTCTTTTATGGCGATGAAGAGATTAGTAGGACATTTGCACTTAATGAACTCACAGGAGAAATTAACTTAATTAGGAAACTAGATTTTGAAAAAATTAT
The DNA here is from genome assembly GCF_017311325.1 of Ursus maritimus. NCBI lineage: Eukaryota > Metazoa > Chordata > Mammalia > Carnivora > Ursidae > Ursus > Ursus maritimus. Next base: position 52,884,748 of record NW_024426663.1, on the reverse strand, counting down.
GTCATATGAGCTGGATATTAAGGCCTCTGATGGGGCAGGTCTTTCTGGAAAATGCACTGTCATAATAGAGGTGGTGGATATAAATGACAACACCCCAGAACTGACGGTGGCTTCACTTATAAGCTCCATCCCAGAAAATTCCCCTGAGACCACGATAGCTCTTTTCAGTATTCAAGACCGAGACTCTGGGGACAATGGAAGGATGGTTTGTTCCATCCAGGAAGATGTTCCCTTCACTCTGAAACCTTCCGTTGAGAATTTCTACAAGCTAGTGACAGAACGAGAGTTAGACAGAGAGAGCCAGGCTGAGTACAACATCACCATCACCGTCACCGACCTGGGGACCCCCAAGCTGAAAACCCAGCACAACTTAACCGTGACGGTGTCCGACGTCAACGACAACGCCCCCGCCTTCAGCCAAAGCTCCTACACCCTGCGGGTCCGCGAGAACAACAGCCCCGCCCTGCACATCGGCAGCGTGAGCGCCACCGACAGAGACGCGGGCGCCAACGCGCAGGTCACCTACTCGCTGCTGCTGCCGCCCCACGACCCGCACCTGCCCCTGGCCTCCCTCCTGGCCCCCAACTGGTGCGCGTGCTGGTGGTGGACGCCAACGACAACGCGCCCTTCGTGCTGTACCCGCTGCAGAACGGCTCGGCGCCCTGCACCGAGCTGGTGCCCAGGGCGGCCGAGGCGGGCTACCTGGTGACCAAGGTGGTGGCGGTGGACGGCGACTCGGGCCAGAACGCCTGGCTGTCGTACCAGCTGCTCAAGGCCACGGAGCCCGGGCTGTTCGGCGTGTGGGCGCACAACGGCGAGGTGCGCACGGCCCGGCTGCTGAGCGAGCGCGACGCCGTCAAGCACAGGCTGCTGGTGCTGGTCAAGGACAATGGCGAGCCGCCGCTGTCGGCCAGCGTCACGCTGCACGTGCTGCTGGTGGACGGCTTCTCGCAGCCCTACCTGCCGCTGCCGGACGTGGCGGCGGCCGAGGCCCGGGCCGACCCGCTCACCGTCTACTTGGTCATCGCCTTGGCGTCGGTGTCGTCGCTCTTCCTGGTGTCGGTGCTGGTGTTCGTGGCGGTGCGGCTGTGCAGGCGGAGCCGGGCAGCGTCGGGGGGCGGCTGCTCGGTGCCCGAGGGCCCGTTTGCGGGCCACCTGGTGGACGTCAGCGGCACGGGGACCCTGTCCCACAGCTACCAGTACGAGGTGTGTCTGGGGAGAATCTGGGACCAGGGAATTTAAGTTTTTGAAGTCTGTTGTCTCCACCCAACAGAGGTCTGTGAACAATGTGGAGGAAAACTCAAATTTTGTAAATAGGTTTGGATTCAGTTAGGAATTTGGGTGAAGGAATTTGGGTTCTTTCTGAATATGATAGGTCTCCATTACTGTTTTTGGTCAGTATAGAATTTCTTGGGTGATTTGCTGATTCCATATTCCTATTAAGGCGATTAGAAATATTCTTTGAGTATATACTCATATTTACTCTCTTTTTATCATTTCTATTTTGATGGAGACAAAGAATTTTTAACTTCGTTGCATTACTGAAAAGTCATGAACATGTGTTGAGTTTATCAACCTTTCATTATCAAGCACTGTTGATTGAAGAGGACCCAGCCCCATCCTCTATTTGATAGTTATATGGAGACTCTAAATTTTTGATGTTGCAGTTACTTAGAAAGCACCATGATATTAATATAATGAAGTATTAGTATAGCTTCTGTGTAATCTGATACTAAGCCTACTTGTCTTAAATTTTTAAATGGAGAAATGTCTGCAAAAATTGCATGTTTTTGTTTCACAGTAGTATTAAATAGAAAGGTTACAATTTCTCCCATACTTAAGGGCTTTTCCTCTATATCAACCTTCAGTATACCATATATATGAGTATTGTCAAAAGATTATTAGTTATTTCAAGATATTTAAGTGATAGATCCCTTGTGGTATCTGTCTAGCTCACGCCATAATTTTCAGGAAACTTTTCTCTTCAGAAGAAGTGCATGGTTGCAGCCATGTTTATTTTATTTGACCCATTTCCCTCTGTCTTCAGACAATCAGACAAGATGATATTGCTAATCCAAACTGAGTAAATCTCTTTTGTTTAAAAAATAGCTTTAGAAATCAGATCTAAAATATTTTCTGTTAGGAACTTAACAAGAAAGTAGTAACGTGTTGGCTAAATACATGGAAGGAAAAACAGAAAGTCAGTGCACTTAGAGACAAGAAGAAAGGAGATGCCTAAAAAGTAACATTATGGATTTTCAGGTCCCTCCCAAGTCTGCTTTCTCCCCTGGCTTTTTGGAAACAAGTATGTGGGCTTTTAAGAAATCTCCCTTTAATTATGATAACCACATGGATTTTTCCCTTGTCAAAAGCATGTTTAGATTCTTGCATGGATAGAACTTTACTCTTCATTGGAGATTTTTAAATTGGGCTTTTTATACTAGTATAATACTATTTGGGATCAAAAGTTTGTGGATTAGTAGTCTGTAAGGGACAAGCATAGATAGGCTTTGGTTAAAATATATGATTTTGAGAAGAACTGATGGCTATTTTAAAATTTTACAGTTTTTAAAAAAGATTTTATTTATTCATTCATTCATTCGACAGAGATAGAGACAGCCAGCGAGAGAGGGAACACAAGCAGGGGGAGTGGGAGAGAAAGAAGCAGGCTCATAGTGGAGGAGCCTGACGTGGGGCTCGATCCCCGTAACGCCGGGATCACACCCTGAGCCGAAGGCAGACGCTTAACCGCTGTGCCACCCAGGCTCCCCTACAGTTTTTTGAGTGTCTTATGGAAATTCTTTGAAAATTATCCTATGTAAGAAAGTTTTGAATATTATTACTGTCATAATAGCATTAGTGTGAAATAACATTGACAATGTAAAATGTGTTCTAAAAGAGATGTATACTTTAGGATCTTTATAGCCTGGCATTTATGTTCTGTTTTTTTTTTTTTTTTAAGAATCTATTCCATTACATAGGGGATGCCAGAGTATTTTGCCATTTAATGAAAAACATTTAGATCATTCTGAAGTATTGCAAATTACTTTTCAAAAGAGCATAGAGGGGCGCCTGGGTGGCGCAGTCGTTAAGCGTCTGCCTTCGGCTCAGGGCGTGATCCTGGCGTTCTGGGATCGAGCCCCACATCAGGCTCCTCCGCTGGGAGCCTGTTTCTTCCTCTCCCACTGCCCCTGCTTGTGTTCCCTCTCTCGCTGGCTGTCTCTGTCAAATAAATAAATAAAATCTTAAAAAAAAAAAAAGAGCATAGAAAATGGCTACTTGGAAACATGGTGTTTGGTTTATCCAGCTCATATACTGTACTAGGATCCCAGCAAAAAAGGGGGCTCCTACATTAGGAGGAGAATCCATCTATCAGAATTTTAAAATTAATTGTGATTTATTGATTGATCTATTAAACAAATATCGGTTGAGCATCTACCATGTGCCAGGGACTATTCTAGATGTTGGGAGATGCGGACATGAACAAAACAAAGATCTCAAGCACAAGAAAGACACAGAAAAGAAAATATTAAATATGGACATATATGCTATATCAGATAAATGTTATGGAGGAAAAGCAGGGTAAGAGATATAGGAAAGCCCTCATATGCACTTTCCCATAGTTTGAAAGTCTTATAAAATCATAATTCTCTGACCTTATGTCAAATGATATCATAAACTAGTTAACTGGTAGCTTTTTCTTTGATGTGATTCAACTAATGGGAACCGCCGTTCTGTCACATACACTGCCTAGAATTTGAAAGAAAATCTAGAGGAATTCGTCCTTTTTGCTGAGGGAATTTTAAGAAATCACATAGGTATATACTGTTATTTTCACAACATGATTTATCACAATTGTCTTCTTTCACTTCTCAACTTTCCTAGTGCCTCACCCAGACTACAGGTTGTAAAAAGTAGGGATCATGTTTGGGTTGTTCACTGATCTATCAGAACTGAGTACATAGATACCAATAACACTTCTTTGAGTGAAGGAATGAATAATTATAATTACATGGTTTTCTGATTACATCACCTCCTTCAAACCATTTTCAAACTCCTAATAGCCCCCTGGATTATCAGAGAATACAACTGTAGCGATTCTTTTGGAAGACAACGCATGGTGGCGCTGCAGGCTAAGGCTTAAAAATTTTTTTTTAAAAGCCCAGGAACTGCTACGAACTGTACTTCCGATTTATAGCTGAAAACAAAAGCCTGTACGCAGAGTTCAGGACCAGTACGTCGTGCTACTCACCAACATTTCCGGACAGGTAACCGAGAGATCCATCACTGCCTAAGGTAGAACTGGGCCCTGTTTCTGAAAAGGCATTTGTGGAAGTAAAGATGGAGGCCGGAGGGGAGTGCTTTCCTAAACAAAGGCAAGTCCTGATTCTCTTTCTCGTGTTGGGAGTGGCTCTGGCAGGCTGGGAATCTCGTCGCTATTCCGTGATGGAGGAAACCGAGAGTGGCTCGTCTGTGGCCAACCTGGCCAAGGACCTGGGGCTGGGAGTGGGTGAGCTAGCAGCGCGAGGAGCCCGGGTGGTCTCTGAGGATAATGAACCCCGCTTGCAGCTTGATCTGCGGACCGGGGAGTTGATATTAAATGAGAAACTGGATCGGGAGGAGATGTGTGGCCCCACAGAGCCATGTGTAATGCATTTCCAAGTGTTACTGAAAAAACCATTGGGAGTATTTCGAGCTGAGCTACTGGTGAGAGACATAAATGACCATTCTCCAGAGTTTCCTGAAGGAGAAATGACTCTGAAAATCTCAGAGAATAGCCCCCCTGGGACCGTGTTTCCTCTGAAAAAAGCCCAGGACTTGGACGTGGGCAACAACAACATCCAAAATTACAGTATCAGTCCCAACTCTCATTTCCATGTTTCTACCCGCACCCGGGGGGATGGTAGGAAATACCCAGAACTGGTACTAGATAAAGAGCTGGATCGCGAGAAGCAGGCGGAGCTCAGATTAACCCTCACAGCGCTGGATGGCGGCTCTCCACCCCGGTCTGGCACCGCGCAGGTGCGCATCTTGGTCTTGGACGTCAATGACAATGCCCCTGAGTTTGCAAAGACACTCTACCAGGTGCAGGTTCCAGAGAACAGCCCTGTGGGCATGCTAGTTGTCAAGGTCTCCGCTAGAGATTTAGACACTGGGACAAATGGGGAGATATCTTATTCCTATTTTTATAGTTCTCAGGAGATAAGCACAACTTTTGAGCTAAACAATCTTTCAGGAGAAGTTCGACTAATTAAAAAACTAGATTTTGAAACAAGATCTTCATATGAGCTGGAAATAGATGCGTCTGATGGTGGGGGGCTTTCTGGAAGATGCTCCGTCTCCATTGAGGTAGTGGATGTTAACGATAACTACCCAGAAATAACTATTTCATCACTCACCAGTCCCATTCCTGAAAATTCTCCTGAGACAGAAGTGGCCCTATTTAGAATTCGAGACCGAGACTCGGGGGACAACGGAAGGATGATTTGCTCCATCCAGGATGATCTCCCCTTCCTCCTGAAACCATCAGAAGAGAATTTCTATACTCTGGTTACAAATGGGGCGCTGGACAGAGAGAGCAAAGCCTTATATAATATCACTATCACCGTCACCGACCTGGGGACCCCCAAGCTGAAAACCCAGCACAACTTAACCGTGACGGTGTCCGACGTCAACGACAACGCCCCCGCCTTCAGCCAAAGCTCCTACACCCTGCGGGTGCGCGAGAACAACAGCCCCGCCCTGCACATCGGCAGCGTGAGCGCCACCGACAGAGACGCGGGCGCCAACGCGCAGGTCACCTACTCGCTGCTGCTGCCGCCCCACGACCCGCACCTGCCCCTGGCCTCGCTGGTGTCCATCAACGCGGACAACGGGCAGCTGTTCGCGCTCAGGGCGCTGGATTACGAGGCGCTGCAGGCGTTCGAGTTCGGCGTGCGCGCGGCCGACCGCGGCTCGCCGGCGCTCAGCAGCCAGGCGCTGGTGCGCGTGCTGGTGGTGGACGCCAACGACAACGCGCCGCGCCGTGCTGTACCCGCTGCAGAAACGCGCTCGCGTCCCTACACGAGCTGGTGCCCAGGGCGGCCGAGGCGGGCTACCTGGTGACCAAGGTGGTGGCGGTGGAGGCGACTCGGCCAGAACGCCTGGCTGTCGTCACCAGCTGCTCAAGGCCACGGAGCCCGGGCTGTTCGGGCGTGTGGGCGCACAAGCGGCGAGTGCGCGCGGCCCGGCTGCTGAGCGAACGGCGCGGCGCCCGTAGCACAGGCTGGTGCTGGTCAAGGACAATGGCGAGCCGCCGCTGTCGGCCAGCGTCACGCTGCACGTGCTGCTGGTGGACGGCTTCTCGCAGCCCTACCTGCCGCTGCTGGACGTGGCGGCGGCCGAGGCCCGGGCCGACCCGCTCACCGTCTACTTGGTCATCGCCTTGGCGTCGGTGTCGTCGCTCTTCCTGGTGTCGGTGCTGGTGTTCGTGGCGGTGCGGCTGTGCAGGCGGAGCCGGGCGGCGTCGGGGGGCGGCTGCTCGGTGCCCGAGGGCCCGTTTGCGGGCCACCTGGTGGACGTCAGCGGTACGGGGACCTTGTCCCACAGCTACCAGTATGAGGTGTGTCTGAGGGAAGGATCTGGGACCAATGAGTTCAAATTCTTGAAGCCTATCTTCCCCAATATTCTGAGCCAGGACCTTGGGAGTAAGTCAGAGGGAAGTCCAACCTTCCGGAATAGTTTAGGTATCTGAAACTTTCCTGTTTACTTTTCCATCAGTTATGTCTCCTTCACCTTTCTGTTTCTTTTTTTAATCCAGTAGTAATTTTAGTTGTACTTTCCCCCTTTCTTTTCCATAGTAAATTTACTGTGTTTGTTGGCCTGATTATCCTATTATTATTTTTCCAATTATTGTAGTATTAGTAGAAATTCTATATCAGGAAATTCATATTTCTGATTAAAATTTTCATGCTCGTTCCTAAAGAATAATATGAAAATTAACCTCTCAGAATAAACAATTCTTATTTTCAAAGTATCTTACTAACGATATGACACTACTTAAGAATGCCTGATTCCTGGGGCGCCTAGCTGGCTCAGTTGGTTAAGCAACTGACTCTTGATCACAGCACAGGCTTTGATCTCAGGGTTGTGAGTTCAAACCTGTGTTGGGCTCCATGCTGGGTGTGGAGCCTACTTAAAAATGAAAGAATGTGTGATTTCTCTTTACATACTCATTTTTAAATTACTGGAAGCCTTTTAGGTTTTATTAGTAACACACCTATGACTTTTGCATAGCCCCTTACGTGTTTGAGGTGGAATCAATTTGTATTTACCCATGCCCAGTTTTTCCAAGCCCTTTTTTTGATTTTTGTTTTACAAATAGACAGCAATGTGTATGTTTTCATGCTATTTATTTCAAAAAGTCACACTTGTAAGCATTAGATTTTCATTCTGAGATACACGTCACATCATGAAAATACATCTTTATCATGCATTCTTTCTCAGAAATTCATGTTGAAAAAACATATGGGTTCTTACATGTAACTTAAGTTATGATCCTGATAAGAGTCCAGATAGATTTACTGATACCCAGATTGTATTTACGGTGTTTTTATATTCTAACAGCTCTAGTGCCAGGTAAGGCATTGCTTGCAATTATCTGCTATGATTGCAGAGTAGTTCTCAAGTGGCTTCCAAGTTCTAGGCCTAGAGAAGCTTTTGATGGCACAACATGCCAATATCTACTTGCCTTTGGATGATGACATTGTACTTGTTATTAGGGATTTGAAAGAATATATATTGCATAATTAATATTAGTTAACCAAAGAAAACTTACTAAAGGATATGTTGGTGAGGGTGTTGAATGATTTGAAGATGTAATCAGCTCTATTGTCAGGATTCCTCTATCTCCAGGAAGCCTCTTAGTTTTGCAGATGCTATGGAATGGTGTGGTAGACAGAATAAACGCTCCCTAAAGACATCGGCATCCTAATTCCTGGAACTTGTAAGATATTAAGCCATATTGTAAAGGGGAATTAAGGTTCAGATGGAATTAAGGTTGCTAATTAGTTAACCCGAAAATGGAATATCCCAGATGCTCTGTGTGGGCCTGATTCATCAGCTGAAAGGCCTTAAGAGCAGATCCGAGTTTTCCCTGAAATAAAGAAGAAATTCTGCCTGTGGGCAGGGGCTTCAGCTCGTGTGCCAGAGTTCCAGCCAGCCCTTTAATTGCCTGTCCTACAGATATTGGACTTGCCTAGCCAGCTCCCACAATTGAGTAAGTCACTTCCTTGCAACAAATCTCTCATTATGTATCTCTGCTGGTTCTGTTTTCCCAGTTGAACCTCAAATGATACAGGTTTTGGTACATGGAAGTGGACTACTACTGTAACAAATAACTAAAATCATAGGAGTTGTTTTGGAACTCGAAGGTAGGTAGAGGCTGGAGGATTTTGAAAAGCGTGATGGAAAAATACATTGCTTTGAAAAGTAGAAATATGGATATTAACAAGTCTGCTATCAAAGTCTCAAAAGGAAGTAAGGAGCATGGTGGAGAAAACATATGTTGCCATATGGAATACCTACCTAAATCAGGGTGCCTGGGTGGCTCAGTAGGTTGTGTCTGACTTGGTTTTGGCTCAGGTCATGACCTCAAAGTCGTGAGATCAAGCCCCACGTCAGGCTCCAGGCTGAGCTTGGAGCCTGCTTAAGATTCCTTTTCTCCCTCTCCCTCTGCCCCCTGCCCTCACTCTCCAGTGCCAGCGCTCTCTCTCTCTTCAAACAAAACAAAACAAAAACAAAACAAAAAAACCCAAAAAACCCCTATATCATTGTAAAGAGAATGCTGGTAGAAATATGGATGTTAAAGTCACTGATGGTGAGGGATCAGACAGAAATGAGGTGCAGCCCGGGTTCTTCTTGCTGCTTATAATGTGAGAGGAATGAAATAGATGGAGGGAAGAACTGTTAAGCTTTTAAAAGGGACTAGAATTTGGTAATGTGGTAAATTCTTTGACTATTCAGATTGCACAAAGGGCTCAAATAAGGAAAGTATGTTCTAGATTGAAAGCCAAGGGGTCATAGGACAAACTTCTGCTAGTGCCTTGAAAGGATTAAAAGAGCATTCAGTCACACAGCAGGTTCTTTAAAGAGGTTAGGCATGTGATTCATGGAAATTCCAGCAGAAGTCAGGAACAGACATGAGATTACCCAGGAAAGAACGGTGAAGCAACCTATTGTCAAGGAGAGAGAATCCCTGTGACATACACAAGGGACTCAGAAAGTTCTTGAGAATGTTATACCAACAGAAGTATTAGCAGCTTGAATTGAAGAGACAGAATGATATAAAAGAAACCTATTGTACTGAACAATTCTATAAGCCAGAAATGATTGAAAAAAAATACTAGCCAAAAAATATACTACCGTTTCATGAAAAAGGAAGGATGGCTCATAAGACAGAGCCTGGAGCCCAGAGTGTGGAGGTCCAAACCCAGGCCTTGAAAGGAAAGAGAGTTTTCCTGGATGGATTTCAACATTTCTTGGGGCGTATGACTATTTCTACTTCTATTTTCTGTTTTTGAAGTGGAATGGCTATTAACTGTTACCCTGTGCCTATCCCACCATGATATAGTTTGGAGAGCAGAAAATTTGTTTAGTTTCACTGGTCCACAGATGGAGAGCAATTATGCCCAGGATGAGTAGTACCTAGGGTTTCACCCATACCTAATTTAGATGATATAAATAGTGAAATTTTGAGTTTTTAATGAAATTTAGATGAAATTATGAACTGAGTTGATACTGTAATGAATGAGATCTCTGGGATGAATGTAAATCTTTGGGGGCCGGAGAGTGGACTTCGGGTAAGGAGAATAATGGTCCTACAAAGGATCAGAGTCCTAATCTCTGGAAATGTATCATTTGCTATGTGGCAAAGAGGAATTGGATTTGATGATAGAAAAAAGGTTAATGATCAGCTGACCTCAAAGAGATTACCCTAGATTATCCAGGTGGGCCAATGTAATCACGAGGGTCCTTAATAAGAGGTTGTAGAAGCAGAAGAGTCCGTGTCAGAGTGATGTTTTACTGACTTTGGAGATGGAAGGGAGCCTCCAGTGAAGGCATGCGGGCAGGCACTAGAAGCTAGAAAAGGCAAAGATGAATTCTCCATTAGGGCCCCCATAAAGGAACACAGCCCTACCTTAAATGTAGCCCAGTGAGACCCATTTTAGACTTGACCTCTAGAGCTATAAGATTATAATAAACTTGTGTTTTTAAGCCACAAAGTTTGTGGTAATTTGTTATAGCAGTGATCAGAAACGAATACAAATGACTTCTTAAAAAGCCACTTCTGAACCCCTTTTTCTTTGCCTGCCCCTACTCTCGGCCAAAATATTCACGTTCCCATAATCTCTTGCAGGTCGGAGTATCCTAGCACTCAGCTATTGCTAGTGCTTTAAAAGTGCAATGGGGGCATTATGCTTAAGGGAAATTGTTTCTTTCCTTTTTTATTTTTAGCTTTTTCTTTTTCCTTTTTAAATTGAAGTAGAGTTGATACACAATGTTATATTAGTTTCAGATGTACAACATAGTGATTTAACAACTCTACATTATGCTTTGTCATCACAAGCGTAGTTACCATCTCTCACCTTACAACACTGCTACTATACCGTATTCCACCGCATTCCCTGTGCCATACCTTTCATGCACATGAATTACACATTCCATAACTGGAATCCTGTCTCCCACTCCCCACTCTTCTTCACCCATTCTGCTCATTCCCTCTGGCAAACATCGGTTTGTTCCCTGTATTTGTGTCTCTTCTTATTTCTGGGGTTGGTTTGTTTGTTTGGCGTTGGTTTTTTTTTTTTTTTTTTTTTTTTTTTTTTTTTTAGATTCTACATGTAAGTGAAATCATATGGTATTTGTCTCTGTCTGACTTATTTCACTTAGCTTAATACCCTTAGGTCCATCCATGTTGTTGCAAAGGATGAAATCTCATTCTTTCTTATGGCCGAATAATATTCCATTGTATATTTATACCACATCTTCTTTATCCATTCAGCTATTGATGGACTCTTAGGTTGCTTCCATACCTTGGCTATTGTAAATAATGCTGCAGTAAACATAGAGGTGCATGTATCTTTTCGAATAGTGTTTCTGTTTTCTTTGGGTAAATAACCAATGTGTAATTACTGGATTGTATGGTATTTCTTTTTTTTAAGATTTTATGTATTTATTTGAGAGAGACAGAGAGAGAGAGCTCATAAGTGTGGGGAGGGGCAGGGGAAGAGGGAGAAGCAGACTCCCCACTGAGTGCAGAGCCCCATGCAGGGCTCAATCCCAGGACCCTGACATCATGACCTGAGCTGAAGTCAAACACTTAACCGACTGAGCTGTGCAGGTGCCCCTATATGGTATTTCTATTTTTAATTTTTTGAGGAAACACCATGCTGTTCCACAGTGGTTGCACTAAGTTGTATTCCTTCCAGTAGTGCAGGAGAGTTCCCTTTTCTCCACATCCTTGCCAACACTTGCTATTTCTTGTCTTTTTGATACCAACCATTCTGAGAGGTATAAGGTGACATTTCATTGTGGTTTTGGTTTGCATTTCCCTGATGATTGGTGATGTCAAGCGTCTTTTCATATGTTTATTGGACATCTGTATGTCTTCTTTGAAAAAATGTCTTTTGAGGTCCTCTGCCCATTTTTAAATTGGATTATTTGTTTTTTGGTGTTGAGTTGTATGGTTTTTTGAGAGAGAGAGAGAGGGAAAGGAAGGAAGGAAGGAAAGAAGGAAGGAAAGAAGGAAAGAAAGAAAGAAAGAAAGACAAGCAAAGAAAGAAAGAAAGACAAATGTGCCTGGTAGAAGGATCAGAAATTCCTGCAAGAGCCTGACCCAGGGCTCCATCTCACAACCCTGAGATCATGACTTGGGCTGAAACCAAAAGTGACAAGCTCAACCAACTGAGCCACCCAGATGCCCTGAGTTGTATAAGTTCTTCATATATTTTGAATACTAACCCCATATTGGATATATCATTTGCAAATGTCTTTCTCCCATTTAGTAGGTTGCCTTTGTTGTTGTTGATGATGGTTCCCTTTGCTGTGCAAAAGCTTTTAATTTGGGTAAAATTAAGGCAAATATTTTTCAAAGGGCTAGTCTGAGGTGGCATGTTCCTAGGGTCTTTTGCCCATTTTCCTTTTTCATAACCAGCGTGGGTATTGGGGAGTAAGCCAGCAGCCAGCTTGCAGCCATGAGATGAATACTCTGATCTGCCGTGGCTGACTTTATATTTTTATTCAGTCATTTTAATCAGGCTAATACAAACATACACAAATAACTGAACTTTTTTTTTAAGTTTTATTTATTTATTGGACAGAGAGAGACACAGCAAGAGAGGGAACATCAGCAGGGGGAATGAGAGAGAGAGAAGCAGGCTTCCCACTGAGCAGGGAGCCTGATGCGGGACTCGATCCCAGGACCCCGGGATCATGACCTGAGCCGAAGGCAGATGCTTAATGACTGAGCCACCCAGGTGCCCCAATAACTGAGCTTTCAAAAGAATATTCCTGGCTAGTAGCAACCCAAAAGTTGAGTTGTGAAGAATAGAATGAAAAGTTGAACTGATAAGCTACTCTTTAAACCTGTGGGAGGGGCGTGCTGACAAAATGACTATGTTGTTTATGAAGTAACCCAGAACTGATTTCCATCTCAGGCAGGGAAGTAGAAGGGCCAAAAATTTTACTTAGTAAAATAAATTGCCAAAATATGTGTCCTGAAAATCTTCATAAGCATATCATTAATCTACATGTTTTGATAAAATGTGCCTGGTAGAAGGATCAGAAATTCCTAGCAATCTTCTCAATATACACAGAAGTGTGTTTTGTAACAAGCTCAGAGACCCCCCCCCCCATGTTAGTATCTGTTATTCCTCTCCCTATTACTTCACAAATATTTTACTGGTAAAGGGTGGAACTCGAAGCCATCTCCAAAGGATGAATACTTATGTCTTTCTCAAATTGACCTGGCATGCCTTGAAAAGAGCATTACTTCCAATCGATCAGCATAGTCATGAAAAAGCAATAAAAATCTTCCATGATGCACTAATGGTAATGCCTCGAGCAATTTTAGAACTCCACAGCTGCACCCAGAGTGTTTGTGTATCTGTGTGTGTTTGTATATGTGTGCATTTGAATATGTGTGGGAAGGAGTAGCTTTAGTAGATGGTGGAGATACCCAGCATGCACAGATATATACCAGAGTAACATTGCTTTTCCACATTATAAAGATATTTTTCCTTTAATGCATAAACATATGTAATAAACTTGGCATTAATAACATATTCTAGAAGAGATAATATTTGCAAACTAAAGGAATTTTCTTTTTGTAAATTTAACAATGCCAGCATTGTTGAATCTACATGTTTGATAGCCTTCTTGTCCTTGAAGGAGCATCCCAGGAGAGGAAACTATGCTGTAGGTATGGTCGTTTTCTCCCCCCAGTGAGATCAGAAAACAGTAAAGTTGACATCAGGATGTGACAGGATGTGACATCAGGATGGATTAGGGTGAGGCCAAGTTGTGCAAGTATAGGGTTAGATGCTTTCTTTATCTAATATTTGGATATCTAATATTTGGATATAATATCTAATATTTGGATAGTTCATAATATATTGTTTTCATGAAGTTTTGTTTTTTTAGAATATTGCATTAAACAGTATCTATCTTTAATACTAAGTGTTGGAGAGATCCATTAATTTTCCTTCTGAGACACTTGCCTTACCCTAGTCCTGGTCCTATTGGTTGTTTCCAACTTGCAAGTTCAAGTGGTCATTATAGTACTAGTGATGCCATCACAACTGGAATCTGACCACCAAAATCTGAATCAAGTCCCCCTCCATTCTGAATATGGGATAGCAGCAGCAACAGTAGAAGAATACAAAGGTATCTAAGGAGATCCAATGAACTGGAGTCCTGCAGACTGGGAAGAGAAGAGCACCTCTATGGCTGTGATTAACCAGGCAAATTGTTTTTCTTCCAGGTGGCATGCAGCTGTGTGAAAAATACATTTATTAGGTAGATTAAATTTGCTAATAATGTTGTTGAGAATTTTACATTTATGTTCATGAGGGATATCGATCTATATATTTTTTTCATGTTATACTCTTATCAGGTTTAGTTTGAGGATTATACTGGTCTCATAACATGATTTGGCAGTTGTTTCCTCCTTTCTTTTATGAAAGAGTTTGTGTAAGATATATATTATTTCTTCTTTATGTATTTGATAGAATTTACCACAGAAACCATCTGTGGCTAACATTTTCTTTGTGGAAAAATTTCGAATTGCCAAATAAATTGTTTAAGTAGATATCCTATAATTCCAGTTTTCTGTTTCTTCTTGTGTCAGTTGGTAACATGTTTTTTAAACAATTTGTCCATTTTGTCTAAGATGTTAAATTTATTGACATGAAGTTGTTGGTAATATTTCTTTATCATCTTTTCAATCTGTTTAGGATCTGTAGTGATACCCCTCTTTCATTGTGGGTATTGGTAAAATACATTTTCTCTCCTTTTGTCTTTATCAGTATTACTTTATCAGTATCAATTTTATTAATCTTTTTTTAAAAAAATCTTTTTCTTTGTCATTTTCCCATTTCTGTTTTCTGCTTCATTGATTTCCACTCTTATATTTTTATTTCTTTTTCTATACCTACCTTAGGTTTAGTTTTCTCTTTTTCTAGTTTCTCTGAAGGTTTGGTTCACTGACACTAAGCTTTTTTTTATAGATGAAAATACATAAATATATAACTTAAAGATTTCTTTCTGTGCATTACTCAAGCTGCGTTTCATGAATTTGGATACATGGTGGTTTTTTACTGTTCAGTTTGAATTTACTTATAATTTCTCTGTTGATTTCTTATTTGATCTATTGGTTAACTGGAAGTATGTTGCTTCATTTCCAAATATCCAGAGATAACATTTTCATATTCAAAATAACTCTGTTTTGCTCTAAGAACATACTCTGAATGATTTCAATCCTTTAAAACTTATTGGGTTTTGTTGTTATCCAACATATGGATTATCTTGATGAGTTTCTCATGTGTAGTTGAAATAAATGTGTATGTAGCGTTCTGTAAATATCAATTAAACCAAGTTGCTTGATAATTTTAAATTTTCTTTATTCCCACCATTTTTTCCTGCTTGTTCTAACAATTACTGAGATAAAATGTTAAATTCTTAAATTATGATTGTGAATTGGTCTATTTCTCCCTTCAGGTGTAGCACTTTTTAAAACTTCATGTATTTTGAAGCTCTGTTATTAGACGTGCACATAGGTAGGATTATTTTATCTCCTTGATGAATTGACACTAATTATTATGAAGCATCCCTTTTAGTCTCTGGTAATACTGTTAATCTGATAATAAAATCACCCCCATATTTCTTTTTTTTTTTTAAAGATTTTATTTTTTTATGTGACAGACAGCCAGCGAGAGAGGGAACACAAGCGGGGGGAGTGGGAGAGGAAGAAGCAGGCTCCCAGCGGAGGAGCCCGATGTGGGACTCGATCCCACAACGCCGGGACCACGCCCTGAGCCAAAGGCAGCTGCTTAACGACTGCGCTACCCAGGCGCCCCACCCCCATATTTCTTATGCTTAGGGTTCATTTGATATCTTTTTTCCCTCCTTTTACTTTCTCATTCTGTCTTTATATTTTAAATACAACTTACATAAACTGCAGAGAGTTGGATTTTGTTTTTTATCCAGTCTTGTCATTTCTGCCTCCTAATTGGAGAGTTTGTCCCATTTATATTTAATATAATTATTTATATGATTGTGTCTATGGCAATTTTTTTTAAGATTCTATTTTTTTTAAGTAATCTCTCCACCCAATGTGGGGCTCATACAGCCCCTAGATCAAGAGTCACATGCTCCACCAGATGAGCCAGCGAGGTGCCCCTATTGTAACTTTTTGATACCATCTGTTTTCATTCCTTTGTTTCTTGTTTACTGGATTTGATTTTTGTTTTGTTTGTTTTTGCTTAATTGTGTATTTTTTTGTATTCCATTTTATGCACTAAATTGACTTTTTACCCATAACATTTTGGGGGGTATTTCATCAGAGAATAAGAAGATACAGCCTTTATCAACACAGTCTACCTTGAATTAGCATTATGTCACTTCACCATCAATGTGGAAAAACTTCCTATTAGGTAATCCTCATCGTTTTCTGTCATGACACAGAGGATCAGCACAAGACATAGGAGAGGTATGTAAGAATTCATATGGTGAAGAACCTCTGTAAGTAGAATCAAATTGGAAAATATTTGAAAAATACCTTAATATGTAATGTGTAGAAGATATTCCATGCTAGAGAGAAATATAATGAGGATAATCAGTGTGAGAAAAACTTCAGCCAGATTTCAAATTTAAATGTGCACAAAAGAACTCATACTGAAGAGAAATGCTATGAATTCAGTAGATGTGAGAAAATAGTAATTAATCATTCGTTAAAACACATGGGATCACACACTGACACAAACCCTATCAATCTAAGGACAGTAAAGAGCCCTTCAGCTGTTCTTTGTATTGTAGGACTCACATGAAAATTCACACTGGAAAATAATATACAAAATGTGGGAAAGCCATTATCCGTTCTTCATCCATTCCTGTACATGTAAAACTCATGTGGAGATAAGCCTTATTTCATATAATGCAAAAAATGTTAAAAAGAAACCTTCCATTTTTTTCATCTCTTAGAAAAATGTAGACAATCTCACTGAAGAGAAATGCTATGAAGATAAAAAATGTGGAAAAAAATCTTCAGTTGTCCCTCATCCTTTAGAGACAGGTGAGAACTCATACCTCCTTTGACTGTAGAAGGGTATGAGAAAGTCTTTACTTCTTGTACAACCCTTACTGTACCTGTAAGATTCACATTGAGGTGAAGCCTTACGAATATAAGAAATGTAGGAAAACCTTCATTTATTCCTGAAAGCTTACTCTACAGGTGAGAAAACATATCAAAAAGGATCTCTATACATATAAGAAATGTGGGAAAGGCTACAGTTTCCCTTCTCCCTTTAATAACCACAAGCACTGGAGAGAGGCCTTATAATTGTAAACAATGTGACAAATCCTTTCGTTTTTTTGTATTTTACTGTACATATGAAAATGTACATTGGAAGAGAAACAGTGTGAATATATGAAATGCAGTAACTTCTGCCTTCTCATCTCTTAGGTCATGAGAACTCATACTAGAGAGAAGTCATATTAATATCTGGATTGTAAGAAAGTCTTGTATCTAATTCCTTCAGGGTCTTGTGAAAATTCACATTGGAGAGAAAGCATACAAGTGTAAGAAATGTGGGAAAGTGTATTTCTTAACACTTCAGTGCTTATTTGAGAACATACCCACTGAAGAGAAACTATATAAATTTAAAGAATGTGGAAAACCTTTCACATCTTTCTCATTCCTTAGTCAGCTAGCGAGAACTCATACTGTGGTATGAAGAATGTGGAAAATCTTTTAGACAAAGACATGGGGAAAGTCACATTGGAGAGAAACCCAATGAATGTGATCAATGTGGGAAAGCCTTCAGGTGCGTCTAATCTTTTATTATGCATAAGGAAATTCACACTGGAGGAGAAATCTTTAAAATGTTGTAAATATGGAATTGTTTTATCAGTGTCTCATCTTTGAAGTGACTCCTAGCTCATAATTTCTACTTTGTGTTTTCCAATATAAGCCGTTATGAAATAACCATTGCTCGCATTGTACATGTAGCTGTATCATACAACTTATGATATGTTATTTTCAGTATGTTTCATTAATATGTATTGTATCATTTCTGTTATGAAGTCTCCTTAGACTCACATAAAGTGTTTTTAGCATGTAAGTGTATTTGAAATTAGTTTTGTTACTGTTTCTAATTAATTCCCATTCCCGTATGTAGTGCATGTGGTCATTGTGATATTGCCTCTGGTACTTGTTGGGATAAGTTATTGATCTTTACTGTTGAGAGATCTGCAGCATTTTTGTAGCTAATGTAGTGTACAACCAGCTGTTTTGGTCGATAAGTAGTTGATGTAAGTAAAAAATGGGCAAAGTTATCAAAAAGAATGGTATTATTAGACTTGGTAATTTCATCCTTTGTGCTTTGTTCCTCCAAGTTGGACACAATACTTCAAGTTGAAAAGAGAGCCCTTGCAACCATAAGAGTGAAAGCTAAGGGTAATGATGATTGTGCTGGATTGTGTTAAATGAGACTTAGAACCACATTTTCCAGACTCTTATTTGCTATATGGTTGTAAGTAAGAATTGGACAAGAGGAACCTGCATGACATTTGGAATGCAAAGTGAGAAGAAGCCATTAACCTCAAAAGGATGTGGAAGTAGCAGATTGACAGATCCAGAACTGTTCAGAAGTTCCATACTTCAAGCTTGACTTCCTAACTATTGGCTTTGTTGAACATCAGCCCTGAGCCAATCACTAAGCGCCTAACTTCAGTTCCCTCAGAGGTGGCAGCTTCCACAAACATCTCCATGATCTCACCTTTCAGAGTCCTACTCTGGTGGCTACATGTGCACAGCTGTTTGGATTTCCTACACAGTCAAACCTGCCTATTCTCACTGCTGTTTCATGATATCATGATTAGAGACTTTCTCCAATCCTCTGACTCCCTTTTCCCCACATTGTGAAAAGTATAATTTCTGTAGTGAGCACATAGTTCAAAAACAATATAAACAAATAAGTGAATTTGTTCCCCTTTTGCATTGTTATGTGGCTACACTATCCTTGTACTGCCTGTTTCTGGACCCTTCCAAGAGAGAAATAAGCACCTTGCTAATTTGTGGGTCATGCTGTGAGAATTTTATGTCACTCAAAACTGAATAAAATCCAAAATGATAAACATAGTATGTGTTAAAACAATCAATCAATGTAATTCATCATTTAACAACATAAAGGAGGACATTTATGTGATCATCTCAATGCATAGGAAGTCTTTGAAAAATTCAGAATGCACTTTGTGAAAATTTTCAACACTCTAGAGGATGGGAACATCCTCAGTGTGGTAAAGAATGTCTATAAAAATCCTACTACTAACATCATACTCAATGGTGAAATAGTAAATGCTTCCCCATAATACTAGAGATAAGCAAGAAAGTTATCACTGTTCTGCTCAACATTATAAAGAAGGGTCTAGTCAATGGAAAAATGCAGGAAAAATAAATAAAAGTCACAGATACTTAAAATATTTGTCTTTATTTACAGATGACATAATTGCATATGTTGAAAATCCTGAAGAACCTACTGGGACTGAGTAGATTTAGCAGGGTTGAGGATATAAGATGGATTTGTAAAAATTGATTATATTTCCATATAACCGCAACAAATGGGGAAAAAAGTTAAAAACTACCATTTGCAATAGCATCAAAAAATAAATAGGAATAGATTTAAGCAAAGATGTGCAAGACTTCTACACTGAAAATTATAAAACATTGCAAAGAGAAGTTGAGAAGATTTAAGTAAATGAAGAAATATGCCACGGTCATGGATTGGAAGACTCAAAATTATTAAGATGTCCATTACTACCAAATTGATCTCTGTAGAGATGCAATCCCAATCAAAATCCAACCAAATTTTTTTTTGTGTAGAAATTGGCGAGTGACAAGTCAACATACATATTTTCAAGACATCTTGTATAGCTGCAGTAATCAAGATGGTGAAGTATTGGGGCTCAGGGCGTGATCCCGGCATTCTGGGATCGAGCCCCACATCAGGCTCCTCCGCTGGGAGCCTGCTTCTTCCTCTCCCACTCCCCCTGCTTGTGTTCCCTCTCTCACTGGCTGTCTCTATCTCTGTCGAATAAATAAATAAAATCTTAAAAAAAAAAAAAGATGGTGAAGTATTGGCAAAAGCATCAATAAACTAAAAATCGAATTGAGTGTAATACTAATTATTTGAAGAGAAAATCAACATTTTTTCCCAATATCCTTATAAACTCATGGTGTTTATGGACTTAATTTGTTTTAATCAAGTATACATCTTTGGTCCACTTTTACTAATTAAATTATCTCAACTTGGCTGACAGGAAACTCCTTAAACTGACCCCTCTAGGATTTTGACCCAACCCATTATATTGAAAGCATCCTTGCTTTCTGGCCATAGCAAGAGGTCACAAAATTATTCTTTGTTATTGCTGATCCAGACATGAATTCAACTATCCTTACAAAGAGCTCTGGTTTCTTTTCATTGAGTAAAGGTGTTAGAGGACAAAATCTTGAGGTCCTGAAAAGTTGGAAGATTGAGAATAAGGAACTCTGAGTTAGAGGCATGTTGATGGACATATGAAAGTGAACATAAAGTGTGAAAATCTACATGTGCTAAGTTAATGATCACCAACGGGCATCCCACCAAGAAGAGTCGCTAAACATTGAAACAGACAAAATTATATATCTGTTTAACTTTAGACAGCCTCTTTCATTAGCCAGAACACTGCTAGCATGATGAGCACACAAACAAAGAGGCCACAGTGGCAAAGACGAAAGTGTCTGTGCCTCATTTACCAAGGCTGATCTAGCTGCTTCCATAGCCAAATGTCTAGCCTGCCAGCAATTGAGATCAACACTAAACTATTTATATGGCAGGAATGGCTTCAGTTACCATTGTTCCCAACAACCCACTTGGGGAATTTGTGCTTCCCATTTCTGAAGTCTGGGCTCTGCAAAGTTAAAAGCCCTTGTCCCTAAAGGGAAAAAAATTCCAGCAGAGAACATAGCAAGATCCCCAATATAATACAAGCTAAAGCAGTAACCTCAATCTTATGGTTTCCATGTGACCAGGGTCCAGCAGACAAGAAGAGAAGTGACCAACTTGACTCTGATCATCAGGAGGAAATAGGGCTGCTATCACACACTGGGGGCGAGGAAAATCTGTTTGGCACCCAGTGGACCCACTTGAGTGCCTCCTGGTACATATTTGCCCAGTTACTTTGGTGATTGGATATATGCAACAATCTCAGACTGAGAAGGGCATGATGATCAGATCTCTCAGGAATGAAGCTCTGGATTACACCACCAGGTAAGCTGGTGACACCAGCAGACATTCTAGTGGAGGGTTAGAAGAAACCTAAAGTGGGCAGTATGGAAGGGAGTTTTAACCCTGAAACCAGTTTCAGTAGTAGGGGCTGTAGGTCATCCTATTAAACTTTCTCTTCTAAGTTTCCCCCCAGGAAGAGGCCCATTGGAACCATGAAGGAGCTGCCTCCTAAATATATGTGAAGAGGATCTGAGTGGCACAGCAGGTGGACTGTAAGGACATGGAGATGCACCTCCCAGGTTCCCCTCCAATGAAGGACTTGTTTCTGGGAGTGCCAGGAGAGCCATCAGTGGCCATCCTTCAGCTGTCACGCCCATCCCAGGGTAAGCCATGTCTAATTCTGATCAAGGTGGAAATATACAGACCTGGCTATTTCAATCTAACACAGCACAACTCTAAAGGGCCATTTTTACTCCAGAGCTCCTCACTTTTCTGTCTGCTGAATCCTGCCTCATCACCTCATTTCCACAGGTGTTAATCTTAAAGAACTCCTTAGCAAACACTGTACACTCTAAGTCTATCTCAGTGTCTGCTTCCTAGAGATCCCAACTTAGTAACACAGCTCCTGGCTTGCTATTGGACCATGGTATAGACTGACCCCCTGACTATGGAATACTAAGTGAACATGTGATCTGAGATGCCTATAATTTACTAGATATTAGCTGATTCGTCAAACCATAAAACTGGTTTCATGTATAGCAGTTCTCCATCTTCAAGTGGAAGTAATAATACAAGTTCATACATGACAAGATCTAGAGAATATAAATACATTTCATGAGTGGATGGTTTAGACTGGCAGTGCTCTTACGGTTTCTGCATTTACCGCTACTCTTTCAAACTACATCTATGGCCTTAGTGGGAGTGCCCTGTGATCAAATTACAGAAGATGGGAAATTTGAGCCTAACCTAGAAATATTTCCACACAGAAATCTGGCACAAGTCAGAAGAAGACCCCTAGAGAATTACATCCTGCAGGACTGGCCTAGAAAGGAAGGGAACTCCTCCTGATGGGAGAGAACTTCGAATGGTACACGTGATTGTTCATTTTCCTGGAAAGAAGGATGGCCAGAGGTATAGATTTACATTTATATTAGTTTTCTAGGGCTGCCATGCCAAAAGTACCACAAACTGGGTGACTTAAATAATGGAAATTTATCATCTCACAGTTTTGGAAGCCAGAGGTCTGAAATCAAGTTGTTAGCAGAGTTGGTTCCTTGTGAAGGCTGGTGGGAGCGGAGAATCTGTTCCAGGTCTCCTTCCTGGGCTTGTAGGCGGCATTCTTCTCCCTGCGTCTCTTCACAGTCTTCACTCCATGTGTGCCTGTGTCCAAATTTCCCCTTTTTATAAGGACATCAGCGATATTGGATTAGGGCCCAGCCTAATGACCTCAGTTTAACTTGATTACCTTTGTATTGTGAGGTACTGGGGGTTAGGATGCCAGTACATCTTTTTTAGGGAAGACACAACTCAACTCATAACAGCATTTATTCCTAAGCAGTAGCTAATGATTTGGCCTATATGTCATGGAATAGTAAGGAATACGATTAGAAGGTTGATAAGAAAGTCTGGTTATCATCTCTTGCTCCGAGCTTCTTTCAAGGTGTTAATGTAGTACTGTAGTTCCCTCATTACATAACCCACTTACTCTCTCCTTTAGCCATAGCTACGGTTGTTTGTTTTCTCCATTTAACTTTAAAAGTTCCCATGCTTGGAAGGCACATTAAGTTTGGCCACTGTGCTGGTGTAGATCGCAGGCAACAATGCTAGTCTAGCAAGTGCTTCCCCAGTCCACTCCTGTTCACGTAGAATAAGGTTACAGAGGTGCAGAATGAGGGGCTATGTTCACCACCAGGCAATGTAGCTGCATTCACTGGTAACCCCAATTTTGCCAGATGGGATGAAGGCACACCCTGGCCCATGAGGCCCTTAGAAATTCTGACATAAATGTTAAAAACATAGTTACAGTTTCTTGCTAAGGAATCATCCTTGATTCCAGACCTTGTAGGTGCAGCCCTGCTCCCATGACCACTGCATCAAGTAGGGGAAGAAAAGGTGAGATGATACAGAGAAGAAAGCACACAAGCAATTTCCCCACTCCCTCTTCCCCAGACCCACCAGAGAAACGAGAGAAATCTATCCAGTGGGGGCACTCCTTTAGCCTTCTTCTTTTTGCATGTGAGCATATACTTGCAAAGGCATGTAAGCCAGGCCTTCCTGCTTTTATCTCCCCCTCTTTTAGACAACCAGTGTTTTAATTACCTGTACCAGTTTTCTATCAAAATACTGCTCTTAAGACAATATCTAGCTGCCCATTGTTGGACATTGTGGGCTATAAAGTGATTTCGTTGTTCTGAAAAAATGACAGTCAGCTGTCTCATTTGGTGTGGTATCTTCTGTTCTAGTTCTTTCATAACACTTTGATCCTTTGCGTCTACCACCAGGCAAGCCAAGCCTAGTTCAGAGTCCATGCCAGTCCTGTCGGCACCCATCTGTAGCCCCCTGGAGCTACCAGTATCAGCTTGACTTGCCAGATATGTTCAAGGCTTTCCCTCCAGAGAATCTGCCAGATAGCCACCTGTAGCCTCTGTGTCTTTTGTTGGCAGGTAGAACAGTTTTTGAAAAAGGTTTATTTACTTGAGAGAGAGAGAGAGTGCAGGGGTGGGGAGGCAGAGGGAGAGAGAGAATCCTAAAGCAGAATCCCTGCTGGGCACAGAGCCCAATGTGGGGCTCAATCTCAGGATCCTGAGATCATGACCTGAACCAAAATCAAGAGTCTGCCGTTCAACGGACTGAACCACCCAGGCGCCCCAGCTAGAACAGTTTTTATTGGTGTTTTGTGCCTCATTGGGTACAAGAGGAATATGTCCAGATTCGGCCCCCAATGTTTGTTTATTCTGTGGACTTAGGTGACTGCCTTACATCAGGGTGGTAGCTTTCCAAACAGGATATTGTCCATTCACCTTGGGACTGTCATCCCTAAACCAAACAGTTCTTTCTTAGTCAGTCGAGGGCTCTGTATAGGGCACTGCCCATGTGACAGTAGAATCCAGCAAGCCCTTATGCAATTCCAAAGTCAGTCCTAGGGGAAAAGAGGCTCCTACTTGCGAATATTTCCTTGCACTCCCCAGGCAGCACGATCCTGATCCTAAGTAAACCATTTCCATTCTATTATGAAAATTTGGGGGCATTGCCATCCTCATTAGAGCATTTCACCAATATCACTCTAGATGTTATGGGTTTTTCAGGTTTTGACATCATTTTCTGTCCTTCATTCACCAGGACAGCTTCAATTAACATCTGATAACGAAGTATTAAATACCCTTCAAATGGAAATTCTCTTGCTCAAAGTCCCAGTAGTCATTTCAGGGAAGCAGTCACCGTCTTTTGTCCTAAGTCCCAGTCTAGACTCCACACAGGGCTCTCAACACAGAGAATTTGTCCTTACCAGCGCTCTAGCTTCCGTTCCACACTACGCGGCTCAGGCAATCTTACTGGTTCTCATTTAGTACATCCAATTAATCTTACCTGAGGGACTGACTTACGGGTCTTCCGTTTTGCAGTACTAAGGGAAATGTTCCCCACTCAGGTACAATGTCTGTTGCCCAAATATAATCACTTAAAAAAGACACAGCCACTTCACATAAAGCTTATTCAAGCATACCAGTTCTCCTACAAAATTTTACCGTAATTCTATCAACTCATACGTTCCTAATTATAGTCTCTATTAGAATTTTTTCCACAGGTTTTGATTTTACAATTTGAGGTAGAGAAGAGTTCTCCAACAGAATATTCATCCTCATATAAAACATTCAGTAAAGTTGACAGAACTTTACATAACACCTGTTAAATATCCTATTTTTCATAATCCTATCAACTATTACAGTCTTAGGTCATCTCAACCTAACTGTAGCCCAAATCAAGGCTTCACCAGTGGGCTTTGGTATCACATTACGTGGGACTCCCATATTGAGGAATCCTGGAAACTTCTCTTCCCCAACCCCTGGCCATTTTAACCACTCTTCTGCAAAAGGCTTTGAGTTCCCAGTCAGAGGTCAAGCCATGGGACCCTGGCCCTTTTGTCAATTTTTGTCTTGATTAATCCGCCTAACCACAGTCCCCAAGCTATTGCTGGTTAGGTTTTTCATGTAATCTTTATCTTCCGGCTTTTTACCTTTCTCCAAACAGGGTTAAATAGAGCGGGACTTGTTTGGGGGGTCCTTTAATGTTTGGGGGCCAATAAGGGGGTCCCTTTAGACCACCCAACCTTCGGTAGTGCTGTATTAGAACATTTGTTTAACCCCATCAATGTCTGTTTTATTTATCCCATTTTTAAGTAACCATCTAAAGATTTCACCCTATTGAGACAAGTCTTGTGGCTCTCCCTTCCCCCCTCTTTATTTCGTTTCTATCAATATCCATTCTATTCGCTTTATTCCTTAATAACCATTTAACAATTTCTACCTTTTTGCAAAGAGTACTTTGTCTCTCCCTTTCACCTCTCCCCAATTTCTTGTTAATTAACTTTATGTTTTTATTAGCATCTGTAAGGCTCATGGGGAGAAGGTGAGACAGGAAATCGATGAGGCTTCCCAAGCTGGTTTTTACTTTTGCAACAATAAGGTTTTATGGGATGCCCATGTGAAAGAGCACACCCTAAACACAGCATTTACTGTGACCTGGGTGATAGGTGTATTCAGTGGGTGAATCTTGTGGTCATCATAAAGCCAATCCCACACAACTTGTGCATGAAGCATGTCAGCAGCTTCACCTGGGGTGTTCCATTTGGCATTTCTAGAGGGAGATGGATAATCCCTCTATTCAAGGTAAACAGACCTTACAGCAGCTTTTACCCAGTGCACCAGGCTAACGGTTCCCTCAAGAATAACCTCTAGTGCATCTCGATTGCCATCTGTAATTCTTCCATAGTGAGTTGTGGGTCCTGTATTAACCCAAACGTGCTCTTCCATTCTGCGGCATTTGAAACCAAAAACATAGCCCCCAGAGGAGTTATTCTCATGATCCATTTCGGTATAGGTTTTTCAGGAAGCTGATGAAACCAATCTACAAGATAAAACAATTCCTTCACACTATGCCTCCTGGTTCCAGTAGTTTCCTGGTTGTTCCCGTGCCAACATTGACTATCTTGTTGATGATTAGAGGTCCTAGAGGGACTTTCTTTTGTCCCTGAACAATTCTTTTTTTGTCCTGGGGTAGGGGTAGGTGGGAAGCTCTGAAGCTAGTGGCCCAAGCTCAGACTCAATGAAATAACTTTGGTCTATCATCAAGGTCTGACTCAGAATTATTAAATGATTCATTAATCTAGCAGCATCCTATCTAGCAAATAGAAAGGAGCTCTGAAAAACTGTATAAAATGGAAGGATTTTTTTTTAAGATTTTATTTATTTATTTGACAGAGATAGAGACAGCCAGTGAGAGAGGGAACACAAGCAGGGGGAGTGGGAGAGGAAGAAGCAGGCTCCCAGCGGAGAGCCTGATGTGGGGCTCCATCCCATAACGCCGGGATCACGCCCTGAGCCGAAGGCAGATGCTTAACTGCTGTGCCACCCAGGCGCCCCTAAAATGGAAGGATTTTATAGGCAACAATGGGGAGGGACAGTCAGCAAAAGAAAAGAAAAGATTGTTTCAGGCATAGTCACCTTCTCTTAGGGGAAAGAGCAAGGGATCTTTTTTTTTTTTTAAACTTGTTGATATTCTTCTCTTGCCCCTTTGCCTATTTCTCATTCTTATTTGCTACTCATGACATTTTCGTTGTTTTTTAAAAAGATTTTATTTATTTTTTTGAGAGGGAGAGAGAACAAGTTGAGGCAGAGGGAGAAGCAGACTCCCCACTGAGCAGGGAGCCCGATGCAGGACTCGAGCCCAGGACCCTGGGATCATGACCCAAGCCAAAGGCAGACACTTAACAAACTGAGACACCCAGGAGTCCCAGAGTAGGGGATCTTAATAGATTAACTACCTCATCTTCCTTTGGAGGATGGAGAGGGCCCAAGTGACAGCTTACCTCATTGGTGCTGACCAAAAAAAATTCTGACTGACTATTAAGGCTATATTTCCGGGAGAGGTTGAAACTGCAATTAGGTTAGGTATTAAACCCCAGTTTAGTGACTTTACTTAGCCTAAGTGACTCCATTTTGGGCCTCTGACTTTTCTTTTAACACAAGGAATTAAATATTTTGCCTGTTTCCTTATTAGTTTGCATTTCCTTATGCATTCAGTGAACCAGCTCCTCGGAAGTTGGGTCCATCACTCAATTCCATTGGCAGCTTGTACCGTTAGTAGCGACTATAGCACAACTGCTGCTCTAGACCATGGGTGACTGTGTGGCCACACCGAAATCAAGGGTTCTTCATCCCTCACCCTTTCATCCTTTCTCTTCTAAAGCCACATGTTTCTGCGAGCCAGGGCCAGTCTAGCAAGTCCCACTTCACTCACACCAACTCTTTTAAGGTTCTGAATATTCCGTTTCAACATGGGGAGAAATATAAGTTAATTAAGCTGATTCATCAAGATTAGAAAGAACTGGAAAGTATGATAACTATTAAAGAAGTTGAATATTTCAGGATCAGCTGGCCATGAGTACTACCAAAAATTCAAGGAAAAAATAATTACAATCTTATACAAACACTTCTAAAGAATAGAAAAGAAAGAACACTCCATAAAAATGTCATTTGTTCAGCATAACTCTGATATCAAGAAAGGAAAATTAAAAGGCAATATCACTCATTGACATAAATTAAAGGGAGAAGAATCTCACCATTGTATTTATAGATACAGGAAAAGCATTTTTTTAAAAGATTTTATTTATTTATTTGACAGAGAGAGGGAGAGCCAGCGAGAGAGGGAACACAAGCAGGGGGAGTGGGAGAGGAAGAAGCAGGCTCACAGCAAAGGAGCCTGATGTGGGGCTCGATCCCATAACGCCAGGATTACGCCCTGAGCCGAAGGCAGACGCTTAACGACTGAGCCACCCAGGCGCCCCAGGAAAAGCATTTGTTAAAATTGTTTATTACGGAGTAAAAATCTCCTTAAACTAAGAATAAAAGGAAATTTTCTTAATCTTTAAATGATATGGGGCACCTGGGTGGCTCAGTCGATTAAGCTTCTGACTCTGGATTTCAGCTCAAGTCATGATCTCAGGGTGGTGAGATCAAGCCCCATGTCAGGGTTATGACCTGAGCCGAAGGCAGCCACTCAACCAACTGACCTACCTAGGTGCCCCGAGAAATTGACATTTTAAAAGGAGATATCATTTACAATCATAAAAAATCAAGTAGCTGGGAATAAGGATAACTAATAAGGTGTAAGACCTATGTTGGGGAAATTATATGATTTTATAAAGAGATGTTAGGATGACTTTACATAAATGCAGAAATATGTCATGTTTGTGAATCAGGAGATTGAATATTTTAAAGTTACCAATTCTCTTCTGTCCAAAACAAACATAACAAACAAACAACTTCAAAGCTTTTAATGAAAAATATAAGTAAATATTTTATAGGCCTCAGGGGCAGAAATAATTTCTTTAAAAAGCTACTGACTGTAGAATAAAAGATTAATACATCTGACTATATTAAAATCAAGGACTCTGACTCATCAATAGACATCTTCAAGATGTAAAAAGGACAAGTCCTGAGAATGTAATGTACAGCATGGTGACTATAGTTAATAATACCGTGTTGTATATTTAAAAGTTGTTAAGAGAGTAGATCTTAAAATTTCTTATCACAAGAAAAAAATTATAACTGTGTGGTGGTAGATGATAACTAGACTTACTGTGATCATTTCATAATATATACAAATATAGAATCATTATGTTATATACCTGGAATTAATAGGTTATGTGTCAGTTAAATCTCAATAAAAATAAAAGATACGAAAAGGTACAAAGCAGGACAAGATATTCACCATACATATACTGACACAGAATTAATCAGGAATATGTAAAGAAGTCCTACAAATGAATATAAACAAAAATGATAATAGAAAAATAGTATAAGACATGAACAGACATTTCACAGAAGAAACACATATAACCAGAAAACACATGAAGAGATGTCTTTAGCTATAATCAGAGAAATGTAGATTAAAACCAGGTTAAGATAGATTTTTTTACACACAATTGTTTAAAAATTTAAAAGCCTGCCAATACTAAATGTTGGAAAGGATGTGGACACAAGAGATCCACTGGGGTTTATATGTTGCAAGTGGGTATGAAAATAGTGCAACTACTTTGGAAAACAGTCAGGCATTCATAATTACTCCTAGATAAATATTTGAGAGTTCCAGAATTTCTATTCCTAGCTATACACCCAAAAGAAACTCTTGCACATTTACATCAAGGGGTATATACAAGAATATTTATATGGACAGTGTGCACGAGAGCAAATATCAGGAAACAATCCACATGCCCATAAACTGAATGAATAAACAATGATATACTCACAAAATGGAAGGTTTCACAGTAGTCAAAATAAATACATTACAGTAATACAACATTGTTGGATTTTTACAATAAATATCAAGTGGAAAAAATAAGCATCAAAGTATTACATACAGTATTTTACTCATGATAAATTTTTAAACAACTAGATGAAAAATATATATGAGGGGAATAATAGATAATGCAATAAAAGGCTATTCAAAAGAGCAAAGAATGATGTACATGGAATTGAGGGTGATGATTACCTTCACTTGGTGGAGGTGGGGGCAGGTATGAGGGACCATGAATATGGTTAGATGTAGTTTATTACATGCAAGTCCCTAGCATTTGGGGGAGGTGCTATGTTCACAATTCTTTTTTTTTTTTTTGAAGATTTTATTTATTAATTTGACAGAGATAGAGACAGCCAGCGAGAGAGGGAACACAAGCAGGGGGGTGGGAGAGGAAGAAGCAGGCTCCCAGCAGAGGAGCCTGATGTGGGGCTTGATCCCATAACGCTGGGATCACGCCCTGAGCCGAAGGCAGGCGCTTAACCGCTGTGCCACCCAGGCGCCCCTATGTTCACAATTCGTATTACTATTTAGGTTAATAACTATATATGGATACAGATATAGATATAGATATAGATATAGATATAGATATAGATAGATAGATAGATAGATAGATGATATTGGATAGCTAAGTAAATAAATAATGCAGGTCGTGTGTGGACTAATGATGACAGTTTATTGTAGTCCAATTCTGTGAACCTGAGTTCCAACAAGACGTAAAAAAAAGCAGCATATGTGATAGAACATAAAGCCCATGGAATTCCCAATGATGTATTCTTGCTAAAAACGGTTAACCTCAACCAAGCCTTCTCTCGAGGAACCAAAGCTCAGAAACCCAGGGGCCTTTCTGCGCTACAGAAGACAGGAATGGAACCACGGCAGCCTCCGCACTCAGACCCAAAACTAACTCTGCTGTGCAGCTGCTTCACGACCCAGTTCCTATGTCTGGTGCCAAAGAGACAGGGAAGGCTTTTTGTGGGCAACAACTCCAAGAACCCAGATTGGGAACCCAGAGTGCTGGTCAGCAATTTGGGGGTATTTTCTTGTTTAAGGAAGAAAAAGGCAGGTTTGAAACTCCATTGCCAGATCTGTTCCTTCTGAAGTTTCACATATACTTAACAACTACTACAGCTTGGTATCCCATGGAAGCTAGACAAAGAATGAATTTCGAGCTACAATATCACTGTAGGATTGCGAGATGCAGACCATCTGGCCCTGAAAGTAGACCAAAAGGTATAATAAATATCAGAAAGATTTTTCACAGTTGAGGATTAAATTATATTATGTGAAAATGAAGTTTAAAATAAGGCTAGGCATCAGAAAACTGGATTTAACCAATTTAAATCTTAGAGATAAATAACCATCTCATCTCACACACACACACACACACACACACACACACACACACACA